>NW_010542908.1:27274-46779 GCF_000687285.1 Phaethon lepturus
AGCAGGAATTTGGAAAGTCAGACTACTGTGCACACTGCAGTTTGCCAGATATTTTGTCCTGCATCATAAAAAATGAATACAGTTTGTTTTTCATCAAGCTACAGCAGAGAGTGATTGAAGTCCTCCTGAGTAATGAATGTGAATTGGCTCGCTAGCCTGTTCCCACAGTAATAAATTAGATCAACACTGGTATCTGCATTAGAAACCTATACCTCCGGAGCTACCCCCACAAACCTTTTGTAGTTCCCGACTCCTGTGTCAAGCCCTGCACCATCAGTGTTTTCCCAACAGTGCTGCCAGCCTTCGCTGCAGGAGCTCGGCTGGGATGATAAAGCATGGGGCCCTGGACAAAGCGGGGCTTGTCATCTGTTTGCAGTGCGGGGCCGCGGTGGGGAGGGGAGGGGAAATGCCAGGCATGGTTCAGGCTCTTCAGTCCTGACCCCCTGACACAAGAGCAAGCTCCTGAGGTTAGCTGGAACAGGACATTTGTACAGCATGAAAACGTTTAGTGACTTTGCAGGTGCTTATGTTGGGGTGCAGCACACCAGATGGCCCCAGTGGCTGGCATCTTTCTCCTCCCAGGCAAGCAGGCAGCCATGTGTGGCAGGCAGCAAGGAGTGTGCGGTGCTGGGAGCAGCCATGCTCCCCGGCCACGGCAGGGCACAAGCACTGCTCTAAGATGCAGCCAGAGCCATTTGTTCCTACAGGTTTACTGCTTCAGCCCTGCAGGTCTGTTCTCGCCACTGCTGCACTGGCTTTTTGTCCAGTCCAGTGCTGCAGCATGGAGAGCCTTTCCTCGTGGAAAGCGCTGCATGGGGGAGAGAATTGACTCCCGTTAGCAGCAGTGAGGGGAGATGTCACCCCAGCAGGCCACAGAAACCCCACTCTTGAAAAATAAATCTGCTTATGTTAGCAGCTGGAGTTTGTGTTGTCGTGGGTGTGTGCTGGCAGCATGGAGATTTGCTTTCCCCAGGATGAGGAGGATGCTGGTTGAGCTATGCCATCCTCACTCACTTGCCACTGCTCATAGAAGGAGCCTGAGGGGATGAGCTAAATTTAGCTGGGTTTGTGAGTTAGCACCCTCCCCAACCTGCCATAAAGCTGTAGTTGATCTAAACAGTGGGAGGCTTACAATCATGGTGATGGGTCAGCTTTACCTCAGATGAGGATTGCGTTTTGTGTTGGGTCTCAGGTTTTGGATTCTTTTTTTTGCAAGGCAGCTGTGCTGTGGTGGGATTCATGGTGAAGGCAAGGGAGCACAGGATGCAAGAGGAAAGCATTGCTGAAGAGGGCCGGGGCTTTGCAGGACAGGCACATGACCCTGGCTGTAGCTGATGCAGCCACTACCCCCAGGGGTGGAGGCAGCCCTGTGCCTACTGGAGAGGGCCTGCATGTGGCTACGACCCCTTCTGTTTTCAACCTCTGGCAATTTGCTTTAAAGCAAAGATGACAATACATCTTAGAAACCATTTATTTTGACAGCAAAAGAACAGGCACCATCTCATTCAGAGGTGTGAGCAGAGCAATAACCTCACCCCAGACCACCTCTGCTATACATGAGTGGAGGTGCTGCTGCTTGGGCACCATCAGCCCCTCATCCAGTGCACGGGGTGCATATTCCCCCCTCCCCACATCAATCCCAAAGATGTCCTCCAGCAGCCATGCAGGTTGGGAGGCACGGGGAGTGGGAAGATGCCTCTGGCAACAATACGGGGCCTTGCACAAGGGACCGCACAAATGTCTGCAGATGGAAACAAGCAACCATGGGGTCTGCCCTGGATTGGATGAGGAAGTGTGGTGGCAAGACTGACCCTCACCAGCCTGCACCCAGCCCAGAGCCTGCGGTGCAGGGAGCAGAGGGAGCTGGCACAGAATGGACAGGGCCAGATGGAGCAGGGACAGGGACTACAGCCACTCAAACTCTCCCCTCTTTGCTGCAGGACTCCCTGCTTTCCAGTAAGCATCAAGTGGACATTTTTCCACAGGGCTCGGGTTGTGATCGTGGGAACCGAGGGGCGCCTGGGTGAAGTGGCAATGGGAGGCGTTGAAGCGCCCAGTCCCATCGTCACAAAGCGGTGCTGGATGCAGAGGAGGCAGCTCTTGGCTGCCTTGCACCGGAGACAGGCCACCAGTGCCAGCTATGGCCCGCAGCTTGGCTGTGCCCACCTGGCCCCTGCTGGGTGCCAGCAGGCAGCTGCTAGCAGCAGCTGGGCGGCTTCTGAGACCCATCTGACTCGACTTTGTAACTCCCTCCCACTGCTCTCCAGGGTAAGCAGAGCTGTGCACTCGGCCCATCTTCTGCTGCCTGGGAACCCCGGTCCAGTGCAGAGGGACACCAGGAGAAAGCAGACACATCTGCCTTGTGGATTCACCCCATTTATTCAATGCAAACAGAAGGCAAATAACGGACGCAGAAGAATTGTAATTGGACTTTGGCCTCTTGATTTTCCTCTGCGATTGACAGCACAAAGGAGAGGAAAAAAATAATTCTGTGCATTAAAAAAAAACCACACAACAGTGAAAGAGGAGACAGAAAGAATGTTGAACAATTAGTGACACCTCATGTGACCAGATGGAGGATTAATAATGGCAAGGAAATTCAAAGCCATGCCTAGCATTCCTTACTGCAAACAAGATTTGGCAGGGGGGCAGGGATGGTGCTTTCCAAGGAAGAGCAGCAGAAGAGAAACCATCCACACTGGCTTTGCAAGCAGCGCAGGTTACTTTGGGAAGACAGTGACCACCTCATAGCCCTCTGGGGGAATCACCCGCTCCCGCGCGTGCTTCTCGCAGTAGATTTGGTCTTCCACGAAGAAGTGTCCTTTCTGCTTGAGGTTGGTGCCGCAGTCACTGCACACGTAGCACTCTGGGTGACGCTGCTTGTCCCGGATCTTCACAAACACCCCTCTGGGGAAGGAACCAGCACCCCTCAGCACCAGGCGCTCACCACTGCATCCCTCCTCCCCAGCCACCTTGCACTCAGCCCAGACCCACATCAACACTGAAGGTGGACAATATTCTTCTGTTCCTGATAAGTCAAAGTATAGGTCCTACCTCAGGGCAGGCAGATGTTAACAGCACTTTTAGAGCCAAACATGTGTTGGCATAGGAGCCCTCCTCTGGAAAGTGTTTCCTAGCACTGGCCTGCCTAAGTTTCACAGGGACAGTTTTATCAGATGTCGTGGCAAGAATCACTGTGATGGCACCTTTAACTGATGGCTGGAGACAGCACAACAACTTTCAAATGCCCAGGACCAAATAGCAGGCATCAGCTTTACCATCTGGGGAGTAAAATCCAGATCCAAACCAACCGTATCGCAGAACAAATCCAGAAATGACTGCCCACCACTAACTAACTGAGGAGGATGAAGGCTGCTGCACAGCCAGCCACTGCTCTTCTGCTAGTGACTGACACACCGCCAGGGACGTGGGAGAGGCACGGAGACCCGATCCTGGCTCTGATCTCAGACACTGCTGCTCAGGAGCTGAAGTGAATGGATCCAGCCAAACGTGTCCAGCTCTTACTGGAAAACTTCACAGCTTAACCCAGCAGATGATGAGGAAAACTACATAGCAACTCGTTAACTACCACCAGCAGCAACACAACAATTTGCCAGGAGTATCATTTTGTTCCAGCAGCCATCTATATTTTCCATAATTCATTAGTTTTTAGTACTATTCATAGCCTTGTGCTTTCTCTCCAGATCTACCCAGCTGGTAGAATAATTGTAGGGTTTGTCTCTGATTCATATTTTACAGGCTGTGGATTGCCTCTGTAATGACTTTGCCGGTCCTTGGTGTTCCAGGCACACTAGGACCATGCAATCACAGTGTAGTGGGTCTTAACAATCTGATAGCTTGTGGCAGGCAGCATGGGAGAAATCTGAATTCTTCCATGGCAATGCAGGTGGGCTACCAGTACTTGACTGCTGGAGTCAACTGTTAAGCTAAGGGGCTTGTAGGAAAGAATTTGTGGTTGAGAAACTGAACAGCAAATCAAAGACATGGGTTCGATCCCTTGTGCTGTCACACTTAAGGGTACAGCAGCTCTGTATTGAACCCATGCCCCTGCTGTGCAATAAGTTGGACATACCCACATAAAGACAACAAAAATTATGTCTGTGTAGACACAGCAGAGATATGCGGTCTTACAGCAGAGCCAGGAGCAGAACGCAGCTCTCCCAGTCCACAATGCCTCTGACCACCAAGGCAAGTCAGTCACCACTAGTGGCTAGGAATGCCAAGACATGAAAAGCATTAAATATACAGACCCTGAATGGAAAGGTCATTTCATTTCTGGGTGCTGTAAACAGATTTCAGGTAGGAAGCAAAACACTGCAGCAACAACTGTCTCGAGGTTTGTCTCATAGGTACTTGCTTTGGTTTCCATTGATACGGATCTGTAGAGGGAAACCCAACTCCTGCCTCACTGCGGGGAAGTACAAAGTTAGCGCTATCAAAGCTGGTGAGAAAAAATGTGCCTTGAGCCAGCTTCTGGATGCACTGGATGTGGATAAATAAATAAGTGAAGTGTTTTGGGTGCAGTGCCTCAGTCCCCCGCACAGGAATGGGATGCTTGGCCGTGGCCTGCAACCTCAGGGACAGGCTTACTTACACAATGCCAGATCCACACTTCTCACACATGGGCAGCTTCTGGGCATTCCCAATCGATGAGGCCACCTTTGTGGTGGGGGCTTTGACGCTCCTAAATCCAGATGGTTTGGTAGGGTCTCCTGGGGGTGGAAGGACAGTGCTTCAGAGCATGTGAGGTGCGTGGCTCTAGGCTCTTCTTCCCAAGCAGACACTCTGCTAGGGAGGGTGACATCCTTTAACCCCAACTCTGAGGCAGGAATTCATGCATGGAAAGGAGGCAGGGATTTAGGAGTGTGTAGGGAGGAGGGAGAGAAGGGACACAGCTGAAGGCTTGAGACTGTGGGCAGTCAGATGAGATACTGTCTCTTCTCATCTTAAAACCCCATCAGACTTCAGCTGACGTGTGTCGCATGCATAGATGCACAAAGCAAAGCAAAGCAAAGCCTCAGCCCCAGCCCCAGCCTTGGCAGCACTGGAGTCTCCCTGCCATGTTCTGATCACACACTCAGGGTCAAGCCAATTGCCAGATTTGGACTCAGAAAGAGGAGGTGGGTGTCCTGGCAGGCTAGGGAACACCATCAAAGACTTTTTCCAGCCTGCAATCTGGTGTATGTTGGGGCTGGCTCCCCCAAGACTCCTAAAAGATTTGTTTAACAAACTCCATGCTCTTGCAGGGCCCAGTGACACTGAGGATAACCTTGTGCTCTCCTGCTGCTGCACAGCATGCTCCAGGGACGGCATCTCCCTAGTGCAACCTCTCTGGGGCAGGGATGACCTGCAGGTCCTTCACAGGAGACATCTACTGACCTGGATGCCTACAACGGCAGCAGATCCTAGATACAGGATACAAGGCAAGCCTTTAAATATCTGCAGTGAAAAAGGAGCCTCTTACAAAATGACACCATTGATGTGACTAGTCTTATCTATATGACTTTTGCAAGATGCTCAACACCAGGGAACAAAGGAAGGAAGGCTGCAGAGACTCCCATAATGTTTCACCAGAAACAGAGGGGGTTGATGGGCAGGCCCGTGCCACTTCAGACCGGGAGGCACGCTGATAAAAACCCATCTGACTAGTGTCAAGCCAAGAGCACACTGCACCGGTCATTCCTGGTGTAAGGGAAGGACAGCCTCTCCAAAGGCACACCCTGGTGACCAGCAAGGTCAGGCACATGCCACAGGCTGGGGCAGCACCACTGACAGAAGAGCTGAGGGGAAAAGCTGAGAACTACCCACTGCACCTCCCTGTCACCCAGCTGAGTGCAGGGAGCAGCCCGAGTGCCAGCGCTCACCCGTGGGGTGGGTGACACTGTGCTGCTCTGCCTCTGGGGCAGCTTTCAGCTCAGAGGTTTGCGCCCAGCTTTGTGCAGAGACACTGGTCCAGAAGTACAGGTTCCCTAAGGGGGGCTACAGCCCACGCACCTTCCAAACACAGCAGGAAGCTCCTGGCCTCCAACAGTTACTGCAAGCGACCCTTGCTGGGAAGGAAGCAGCAGCAACCACATTTTCAGGCTCTTCCCTATCACCTCTGCTCATTCCCTCTGCCTTAAACAGCACTTTGCTCACATCAACAACATTGACAGCGTGTTTTTAAATCTCTCTGAAGGAATCAGCTTAACCAAATACCCACAGGAAACATAACCTGTTCCACCCTGCCAAACACCCTCCACCTATGAGTGCAGGGTCAGGTCTAAACACAGACCAGCCACGATGCTTCCACACACCAGCGCCCGCAGACAGATCATGTCCGGGGCCAGGCTCTCAGCTGGTGCAAGTCAGTGCAGCCGGTACAGTCAGCGATGCCCCAGGGGACCTGTCCCAGCCGGGGAGGCAGCTCCCTGCTGCTACTCACAAGCCATCGCCCGAAGGCAGGCTCAGAGCAGCAGTCAGACAAACGTGCCATTCATCGCTGTGGGCACGATCTGACTCGGCAGCAGCGGTGTGTGAGCCCGGCCGAGCCGTGTGGCAGGAGGACAGACATTCCTTTGGGGCTGCGTAACCTCCCGGCCCTGCTCCGCATGGGTGGTTATCAGCTCATGGTGGAGCAATGCCAAAGCCTATCCTGGCCTGTGATCAGGCAGGCAAACCTTGTGCCAGAGAATACCAATAATGCTGCAAATCTTCAAAGAAAGAAGATAAAATAAAGAAGGTTTTGCTTCTTATCTTCTTCAGCACTACCAAGCACAGGGGAGGACCTTGGATGCGTGAGAAGTCCCAGCTACTCCAGTCCCTTCCATGCAGGAGCTGAACCCTGAGGGGCAAGTTGCACACACTAAATATTTAAAAGATGCTTCCAGGGAGGTATTTTAACAGCATATTAAAGACTCCAAGATACTGGTTTCTTTCTTCCTATTGTTTCCTTATTATATTTCCTTCGTTTTGCTGTTCCCTTACAGATCCCTCAGACCTACCAGCACTTGGCTGATCTGTTTCCTTTTGTGGTGAGTATCTCAGCACTAGGCTTTTGTTGGATGAAATTGAATGTTCCACTGCCAAACTAATAACACAAAAGACAAAAGTCGCAACTGGCTTAAGAAAAAAAAAGTCATTCTTGGAATTCTTTTCCTATTTATTTGTTTATTTTATTTTATTTAAGGGGAGAAGAGAGTACGATTTGGCCCCCACCTCAGTTAGTTAATTGGATTTTTTATCATAAAGTCTATAGCCCTGAACTACCCAAGTCCAGATGTCAGATCAAGAATGCCAAGCAAAGCAAAGTTTCAGAGGTTAAAAGCTATGAACTGCCTGCTGTAACTCAGCTTCCATATTTTTACATTCAGCTACAGAAGTGGATCCTTTTGCTTGTGTAGAGGGATGGAGATCAGAAGCTTTAGGACTCACTGAAGAGCCCTATCTTGTGGTACTATTCAAAGTCTTGAATCTAAGATGGTCTTTAATCAGTGAGTATTATCTTAAAGGGGCAAAACTTGAGAAAGTATAGAACAGTTTTTGCAACCTCTAAAGTTCCTTCTTGACAACTAAATATTGTAGGGGTTTATTTCTCAAGCACTCAACTAATGAATAAGCAACAATGTGGGCCCATAAACACTGAAACTAGTCAAGGAGAGGAAATTTGAGAGTAAAGTTAGTGAAAGAGTCTGTTTCTGTGGAGACCATCTACACATGCTACCTTGAACAATCACCAGCTAAGAAAGGAAAATAAAGTTTTAGATGTCACTCTTAAACACTGTACACAGCCCAGGGAATGGCAAAAGGGAAAAACAGACTCAGATTAGTGTGCAGTAAGTGCTCACCTTTCTCTTCTGACTCCAAAATCTCTTGCAACACGAGGAAGGAAGCAGATTGTCTGGGTGGCTCATTTGACTCTTGATTCTCCTGGAGCATCTTGTAAACCTCAGATTCTCTGTCTATGACAATGCCTCCCGGCGGCTGGTTATGCTGATCTAAACTGAGGAAAGAACAGAGAATACGCTTATTAAATGGCTGAAAACTAAAGCCAGTCCCTCTACCAAAATTACCACAATGCATCATATGGCTAAAGAATGAACGTGCAAAACAAACGCACAACAGGACACCATAAAACACGGAGGTGCTGGATGTGCTCGCACAAGACAGCTGCAGCCCGGGTGGGATCGGCACGCTGGGTGCTCCGCACATGCCACTGTCAACGGGTCCTCACCGACCGCCCCCAGCCAGTCCCCAAGTGTTCTCCCTACTTCTTAGTTACTATATACTCCAGAAACGAAAACTTTCTGTCCAGGAAATAACTACTCTGTTAGCAGAAAAATAAAGACCAGATGTGCTGGGATGGGAATCCCACATGGTAGCTTGTGCCATCTATGCATGTTCCTTGCATCCATAAACTACCTTAGACTGCTACCTTACACCACTGTGAATCTCAAATTAGTTACACTTTATTCCATTAAAAAAAAATATCTTTGCAAGTACACTATGAATTGGCCCTAAAGGTGACCCTCACACTGTAACAGCTGTAGGATCTAGCTAAAAGATCCTCTGATTGGCAATAGTTTCATGTGGTTTTCAAGTGAGTGTTATTATTTCCATTTTATAGATGGAGACCCTGAGCCACAGCCCATTTACAGTGTTTAACTAAGGTTAACAACCAGGTCAAGGGCAGAGGTAGATTTCTGCCTCCTGCGACTAAGCCCTGTTTTCAGCTGCCTCCTGAGGTGCTGCTGCTGCCACTCATGTCATGAGCAACTTGCGTCCTCAGCCTAGAGCCCGAGGTGCTTCAGGAGCTGCTTTTCACAGTGCAGGGTGGCTGAAAGGGTGGTCACTGTGCCACTGGAGAGGTCCTTAGGGAAAGAAAAAAGAGGCTGGAGGCAGCACTTAGGATGTTCTCCACATCCAGTGGGTACAGGATAAACTACAAGCTTAAAACTGCAGGAGGATATTCAGAATATCCCTTGGGAAAATCTTTCCAACAGACAGACACCGAAATACCACAGGAGATAGATTGCCATGGACAGGTGAGCAATCTCCATACTAAAGGATTTAAAAAGACTCTAGACAAATATCTGCAGGGAATGACTTAAATCAATGGTTTAAAGTGACCAAATGCTGGGCTAGGGGATGGACTAAAGGACACGGGAGGTCCCTGCCTGCCCTGTATTCTGTGGCTGGAGTAAAGCATCTCTGGAAAAATGAGACAACTGACAAGTCTCCTCTGACGGCTCAATTACATAATGCAGCCTTATAAATGTAAACGGTTTATTAGGTTTCACCATCCCTGCACCCTGTGATTGCCTGAAAAGTACATAAACATCCTGAAGTTCAGACTAAATTGCAGAGGGAAATCCTTTTCTTGAGGCGGCAACGGCATACTTTCCATGCCAATGTGCAACTGAGTCATCTGGGAGTTACTCTGCATAATAAACTCTTTAAGCATCATCAGTAAAATCATCGCACGTGTTATAAAATGCTATGTCCTTAAAAAGAATTTCATAAAATGTTTCCATCTTTAGTAATTTTCAGTGGAGCAGGAAGCACATTACACTTGCAAGGAGCTGAACCCTTGAAGCATGAATCTCATTTACTGAAACCGCTCACTCAAAATAAAATAATGATGTGCCTCCTATTACACAGAAGTCTGTTCTTGCAGTTTGCGTACTAAGAATGTTTCACTAACATGCATTCAAAAAGCAAAGGCTAAATCATTTTAAAGAGCACTAGAGTCAAACAAAGTCATCAATCACATTTCAACCATGCACTGTGACAGTGTGCAAAACATACAGATCAGCTCTCCCAGGTATGCACCCTATAGGTGCATATACAAGACTTCCGAAAGACTATAAAAAAACCCAAATCCTAGAATTTGTACCAGCAGGGTGAACACCTCAACTTGTCAGGGCAGAAGGCTATGCTGTTTAGAGAAAAAAAACCCAAAACAAACCACCAAAAAGCACATGCATCTTTTGAATGGGCAAGGCCACAGGCACAAGAATTGTGCCTGCAGGATAATGAGTCTCCTTATGTTGGCTGATTTATGGCACCTCCTCTCACACAGATACTTTATCTGCAGCAATCACCAGAAACCGGTGTCCTTTTCCATGCACAGGAGTCCCCTGACGCAGAAACTTTGTAAGGGGACAATTCCAACGACCTTTACTGGATTTCAGACTCACACAACCGTTTCTGGATTTCACTGCTGCTACCACAGGCAACTTGCAATGCTGCTCGAATAACACGGAATCACTGAGCTTTCAAAATTGGCAAGAAGATGGTAATAAAACCCATAAAGACACAGCCTTGCACAGCGACTTCAGAAAAGCACAGCTTATTCTTTGCTAATGCCACACGGCTATTTTATGCTAGCACATTTTGTAAAGTTTACAGGGATCTCAAAGCTGGCCCACAGGAAGGCCCGGTACTTGGAGTACCTGCTTTTCCCATGAAACAATCGCTGATGCCTGGGGCTCCTTCGTGAGCCTTATCAGCTGTCCGGGCCAGCGCAGCAGCCAGCAGAACATGACCGCTCCTGGCGTGCACGGGAACGACGACAAGCCAGAGCGGTGACTTAGAGCAAGTAACTGGATTGAGTAACAAGGCAGGAGTAAGGCCACAGCCTCCCATTATTTCTTGGCTGCTGGCACACGGCAAAGGTTGGCTGGTCCATGGGTGAGGACGCCAACTTTTCTGCTTTGAAGCACATGGTGCTCAGTCCAGAAAGGGACTGTGAGCTGCCAAGGAGCTATGAGATCTGGCTGTTCCCTTTTGCCCTGTCCCACAGTGGCCATGGGACCGACATGGGGTGACCTCCTCCATGGACTACAAGGTCACACAGCTGCAAGCTGCTTGGGCATATACCTGGGTAACTACGCTGAAGGTTTGCACCTTCTCAAACACTTCATCCTTGGTTGGAGCTCTCCTGTGAGATGGCTAAATGTGCTTTGTGCTTCACCCATCGCAATACTGAAGCCCTCCCTGTAAAACCCTACAGGCTGTCAGAGGCACAGGCCATCTGGTTCCCAACTGCCACGCAGAGCAAATACCAAAGAGGACCCAGGCCGTGTGATGGTGAGGCTCTCCGCAGGTCCTGCAGACCTCAGAGCATCCTCTGCTCCTACGGGCAGAGAGGCAGCCCCAAGAGCGGCAACCTGTGCAGGCAAGTGGGCAGGGGTGGGAACACAGAGCAAGTCTTCCATGTGCCGGGTGCCTGCCCAGGTTGCTCCAAATTCATGAGTGTTAATAGCAAAAGATGGAGACCTGCTTCAGCCTGAAATGAAACATGGCCAGTGCACACCCGTGGCCCAGCCCACAGCCAGCAAAACAAAAGCACAAGGACATGTGTGGCAGCACCTTCCAGTCACGAACAACAGTCGTTTCAGTGCAGAACACCAGCTTTCAGGATAAAGCACTCTCCTGCCCCCAGAAAATCCATCTGCTGTGGGTGGCTCCTCCAGGAAAGCCACCAGCTGCTGTCAAGGCCCTGCTGGGCAGGTGTGCTGGGGGCAACGGGCACACTGGCAGGCTGAAGTCATGTTTTGGTGCTTCCCCACAGTGTTGGACACAGACACAATGCAGAGAAAGCTCCTGTGAAGAGAGTCATGCGCTAATGTCGGAAAGGTGAAATGTAAATGCTGTTTTCTTGTGACTGGCCAACACCGTGAGCCATAGACAGGGACGAGGCACTCGTGGACACCGAGATGCGGATGAATGGATGTGCTAAGCCGGACACAGAGGCAGCGGGCAGGTTACCTGGGGAAATCGGGGCTAACAGAAGAGATCTGCCCCTGCAGAGAATCCATGATGTTGCTCTGCGAATAGAGCTGCAGGGGAGAATTGAACTGCACGTGCAGCACTTTGAGTCCTGGCACCTCCACTTCCACGGGGCTGTTGGGGCAGACCCGGGCCGTGCGCTTCAGCTGCTCGGGCCCCACTCGGACTTGGCTGGGGACCGAGGAGGTGCTGTGCCTCCGCTGCGGCGGCCGGGAGGTCTGCGCCTGCAGAGGGTTATAGATGGAGGCGAAGGGAGCCTGCATCGCGCTCAGCGGTGACGGGCGGCTACGGGCCCACGCGTTCACAGGGGCAGTTTGAGAGGTTCATTTGGGTTTTACGTTGTGGAATTGAGGGGAAAATGCAGAGGAGGAAGAAAGGAAAGAAGGAAGAAATTAATGAAGGACTAAACCAAATACTCCAAGCGATACAAGCAGTTGCAGAATACTGTCTGAGGGACACACCACTGAACACATTACATTAAAGGCTTCTGGCTAATGCTGTGGCTCTGGTCTCACACTCCCGGTGTGTCCACACAAAAACTAAAATGCAGTTACTCTACTGATGAGCAAATGCAGGGGTGGTAAAAGCAACGAAGACTTGGCAGCACGGGTTTCGCTATGAACTAGCTACCTGAGCACATACTCATGGTCCCACTGTTCAGCCGAGGAATGCCACCTTCACTGCTGCCCTTCCCAAAGCTAGCCTGGGTGCCCTACTGAGGGGCAATCTCACCTCCAATCCCAAAACAGATGTGCTCAGCAGCAGGGCCTCTCCCTCCTCTCCCCACCTGCTTTGCACCACCAAATCCAGTGGGCATGTTCGCTGGTGTTTCTGTCTGAACCACAGCCCTGCATTTAGGTCACAGACCCTCTAAGGATGGAGCATGGACCAGGTCCCTGTGTCACGTCACCACGTGCAGCATCAGGGTCAGGCTGCCAGGTTCAGAGAGGCTGTGTGTCTGCTGGGTGCAGGATGGCGATGCAGATAAATGCCAGGTAAACCCAGAGCAAGGTTGGCCACATACAAACAACTCAGCAAAAATAGATGGGCAGGAATTTAAAGGCAGCTGGAAGGCTGTGTGAAGGCAGAACCTATACATGCTGTGTTTGTACACAGGGGAGACCACTGTGGGTTTTAATGGCAGAGTGAGGCCTCTGACTCACACTGAAGATGAGCAGCGATTAATTTGCTTTTGATGACTCTGTAAACAAAAGTGTATTAGCATCGAAGGTCTCATCCACAGTCCCCCCCAGCACTTCTTTGCAACTTGTTGTGTTTCAGCAAGGGAAAGATGAAAGAGATGCCATGTACCCCACATGCAGCAGGGCTGGCAATGGACCTTCCTGCTAGGAGGAGCACAGTGAGCCACAGCACTAGAAGAAACCCAACTCTTTGCTGATCCCTGCAAAAAAAAAGTGATCACCCACAAGTTTCCAGCCAAATATACCTGGCTTCCAGGGAGTGCTCTCACCTGAAGGGGACTCCAGACTAGACCACAGGTGGTATTTGACTGCCAAATAGCCCCATCAGGTTAATGCAAAGTCACATTTCCCTTGTCCTTGCCCTGCCTTTCCTCAACCCTTGAATGAGGCTGCTGAGGTCTACCAGAAGCAAACGAGGAACAAACATTTGCCACCTCATCTGCCAGCTCACCATAACTCTGCCTAGAAGGGCCCATGCTGCAGACATGGCTGCTAGTGCAAGGCGGCAGCTTCAGTCAGGGCTTGTGTTAAATTGTGTTTAACCACAATCTCAGGTCTTTGTGCCCTGCAAAAACAGAGGCTGAAGTTACTTTTGTCTCCCCATTCACAAGTCAGGAATTTAGTCGAGTATCACCTAAAGCATTGGTCCTGCAGCTTTTCTTGTAAAAGTGGCCAGTCTTCCCAGCAGTTTGGTACTGCTACACAGAGACTTAGGGCAGTTAAGCAACTTGACCAACACAGCCAGAAAAATTTCAGACAGCTCCCCGTTTATTGTTTGCAATGAAAAAAGAGGAACTGTGGACTTCTGGGATAAAGTAATGTCTTTGGCGAAGCTCAGATGCAACCACAAAAGTCAATAGGCCCTTTTAAGGTTAGGACCCTTTCCGATCCCATATGTAAAGTCGCTCACAAAGAGGTATGAATGTTTCAGCTACTTTTTAAAACTCCTGTGAAATACAAGGTTCGATAATAAAAAAATAGAAAGATCCAAACTTAGGCAGAGACTGTCTATGACCCGAGGCCAGCCAGGAACGGGGACACGTGGGCTTCCTGCACTAGGCTAGTACCCTTCCTGCCCAGCATCGCCCGCAAAGCCAGCACAAAACGCTAACTGTACAAAGTGCTCGTATCAAGCTATCAGGCACCTGTTCAGACCAGTGGGTTGGTATGTCATGCTGAATGCACGCGGAAACTGCGTCGGTCTCTGCTAAACAAAGAAACACAACAGCATTAATTTCATTTCTGCATCTCATGAAACGTTCCCCGCTCCTCCGAGCCCTGCCCCTGGGAACCATGTACACACTCATGCCTCTGCTCCTTCCCGTGTCCTAAAAGAGAGCTTTTCTGGGTTAATAAATTGGTACCTTGTAGTGAACCCAGGTCTCCTGGAGCCTTCCCCTGAGGGCCCGGCAGGGAGGGGAGACTAGGAAGATACTCACGGCTTGGTAGGCTCCATGGCCCCAGGTGCTGTCTTTGACTCCACTGCACTGTTGAAGGTCTGGATGTTCTCTGAGGAGTAGAGGCCTGCAGGGCTGTTGTACTGAGCAGTGATCACTCTGGGGGCAGAAGCCGTGGCAGCAGTGAAGGGCACCGCGCTCCGGTTGTGTGCACTTCCTATGTGCCTTATTTCCTGCATGCAAAGGAGCAGAGGCAAAAATCAGAGGTGCTCAGGCATGCGGGTGGGATGTGACAGGGCAGCTCGGAGCCAGCAGCCACTGCAGTGGTGGCTTTTGTGCGTTGTGTCAGCTGAGGAGCACGCAACCACAACCACCAAAGCAGGTGAACATCCTCCACACGTCATGAGAGACCCTGGCCCCATCCTGGATGGCTTCAGGCTGACCTTCAGGATGTTTCAGAGTTTACATGTTGGGAACATAAAAGCTCAGAAACACTGCCAGAGCTATTAGCTCAAGGTGCCACACACCTGGGAGCTCCTGCAAGCCACAGGACCTACCTTCTCATGCAAGACTACAGATTTTAAGCATTCCTTGCAATTCCTAAAAACAGGGCTGATTTCTGTGGAAAAGTGAAGATGAGGGGCAGAAAGAGGAGCACTCTTCAATGACATCTGAAAGTTTGGCTTTCCTTAGATAACGGCAACCCAAAGGAAGGGATTTGTCATTACTGCAAGAGGTCTGGAGCATGCCTGTTCCTTCAGCTAAGACTGGAGTTCACAGCTCTCTTTGATGAACAACTTTGGACCTTCTTGGACAAGAAATTCCCACAATAAAGGTGGGAAGATGACCATTGTTAATGCAAAAGACTGTCCACAATCTGTGACAGCTAACTGCCAGAGACTTCTTCAATGTCAGAAGTATGACATATCACCCAGATGTTCTGGGTTTGCTGCAAACTGGAGGCTTATGGTTCTATAATGAATACTTAGAAATACTGGTTACAATTTAGTAGGAAAGGTGCCAAAGTCAAGTTAAATAAGACGTGACATAAGACTCTTCTGAATCACAGGCAGCGCTAACACAAATGGGGAAATTTCTAAGCCAGTTCAGCAGGCTGGGAATTAGCAGCCTTGGGGCAGAGATAAAAACATCCAGGCTTATTTCTCCCCAGAGAAGACACTTGACCAAAGCAACAATAAAGTACAATGGGGCATCACTAGAGTAGGCATAAGAAGGGACTAATATACACAGAGGCAGCTGAAATATCGAGGGCTAAAAGATGGCACCAAAATGCGGGTTTTAAAATGTTTCAGTCAGCCATAGAGATTGAGCATGGCTTCAATACAGGGCTAATGCCCAATGGCACAGGATGAAACAGGGCCCTTGTTAACATGCTAGGCTCATGGTTCCCAACTCTAATTAACACAACTGGTGTCCAGTCCCTTTGTCATTGTCATCCCCTTTCCCCCATACAGGCACTGACTTCTACAGCAATGAAGTGAGCCTTCACCACACTTCGAACATCTCACATTTGTTTGTTAGAGCTATAGTTACAGGATAAATGCTCACTAGAAACAAGTATGACTAAATTCCCCTACAGAGTTTTCTTTAAATCACTTTTATGTCCCCAGATTTCCTTAGGCAGCTGGCTAGCATTCCCAGACTGACAGATGGGAGCCATCTCACTTCACGGCACTCAAATGCTATTTATGGCATCAAGCACAGCATAGAATCCCTCAGAGAAGAGCAGCGTGGATCCAGATGGACTCATGAGTTACAAGTCATTTGAAATCAGTGGGGTAGCTCAAGATGTTCAGGTGTGGTGTGGCAGGACTGCTCTCCCACAGCTTTCTGGCTGATGCGTATGGACGTCAGCCGTGAAGCTTTCCCACACACCAAAGGAAGAAAGACCCTGGAGTAATTAGCTAATCTCCCTTTGTTGCAATCTCATTCAAAGCACATAATAGTACTCATAAAAATAGTCCTTCCCATGGCAGAAACTGTGGATTTTAGCAAAAAAAAAAAAAATTACTTCAGCCTATATATCACACCATAGGGAAAAGTATCAGTGATCTTATATCAGCATTACATACGCAATGCTAGCCCACCATTCGGAGGCCACAAGTAGGAGAGGGTTTCAGATGTGCACATAAATAGTCAGTTTAATGAAAGACAGAGGCAGAAGTTTTAGGCTAAAGAGGTTATACTTGGGTCCAGAGAAGAGCCACAAAAATGATCAGAAGGATGGAACACCTCTCCGATGAAGAAAGGCTGAGACAGTTGGGATTATTCAGCCTGCAGAAGAGAAGGCTCCAGGGAGACCTTATTGCAACCTTTCCGTACTTAAAGGGGGCTTATAAGAAAAATGAGGACAAGCTTTTTGTCAGGGCCTGTTGCAACAGGACAAGGGATAAGAGTTTTAAACTAAAAGAGTGCAGATTTAGACTAGATATAAGGAAGACATTTTTTACAATGAGGGTGGTGAAACACTGGAACAGGTTGCCCAGAGAGGTAGTTAGATGCCCCATCCCTGGAAACATTCGAGGCTGAGCTGGATGGGCTTCTGCACAACTGGATGTACCTGAAGATGTCCCTGCACATTGCAGGAGGGTTGGACTAGATGACCTGTAAAGGCCCCTTCCAACCCAAACTATACTATGATTCTATGATTGTACTCTTAGGTCAAATAGGCTCAAAGTTGAAATAGTGTCACACTCTGTATTGTGGAAATGTTTAAGTATTAACCAAGAATTAGAGAAAAGGAAGTAATTTAGAGTATTTTTTTTTTTTTTAAATTCTGGTTTCCTAAGGAAGTCAGACATCTCATACATACATGCAGCAGTTTTGTTAAAGCCCCAGCTCCTGGAATCATGTGTTTACGTGAAAGCGTCTGACTTAATACGGGGCGGGGGGGGAATCAGAAGTGTGACACTCCCAAAAACTGTCCACCAGCAGGCGAGTGAAAAATGTTAGTACAAAAACGCTGCTATACTGTGACATGTGTGGGGGCAGCGCCTGGTTTACGCAGTTGAGGTACCTGGAGTTTGCCGCATCTCTAGGGCTATGGTGTTCCTAGGACCAGTGCAAGGAAAAGAGGGAGAGCAGCATTAAACAGCATCCCTGGCTGGGGCACGGACTGCAAAAGCAGTAATTAATGGTCTGTTTGCACAGGAAGAGCTGGCAGTCAGACACAAGGACATGCTCTTACCCAGTCAGAGCATGACCCACTCTGTCAGTAGTGCAGAGGAATGTGACTAATACTAGATCTTTTGGGAGACATCTTCGATTGGCATCGCAGGCAGCTCTGGAAGCGCTTGCCTCTCCCTTCCTGCACGCCATAGTACCACCTCCGTACCCTGACGCTGGCCCTGGTTGCAGCTGGCAGCGAGCAGGGGTACTAGCAGTGGTTATTTCAGTCTGAAGCTGGGGTATGGAAGCTCCCAAGCCTCCAGGTATGATATTTAAAAGCAGTATTTTACCACTATAAACTGATACCATGATAGTTAACCTGCTTTGGCTTCACAGGCCCCAGCCTCCTTCCTTTGCTAAGGTGTATTTCCAGAGGGGCTGGCAGAGTGGCTAGCCCAAGCTAAAATGGATTAACTGCACAAACTTCTCTGCCAGGGTGCTGCAGCAGTCTCATCTTGCTTCACTTCCAAAATGAAGTAGACTTTCAAGAAGAAAATAAGCCACATAACATGAGGAGGCTGTAAACCAGAAGACAACAGTTCAGCAATAAGAGGATTGCTGCAGTTCCACTAATTCACTTCCAGTTTACACAGTTTGATAGATGGATCTCTAAGTCCCCCACTGGGCAGAAGCTGACTTCCAACACAAGCAGACTTCCAACACAAGCAGACACCCTCAGGGAGCCACTGCTGGAGGAGCCATTCCTCCAGCAGCCTCCTCCCTACCTGAAAGCATCTCCTCTCTACGAACAAGCTCCAAATGGCTTTGGAGCATGATCCCACATGCTCCCAAGTCCTTCAAGCACCAGTGCAAATTCCCTCATCCCAGAGAAAAAGCCACTTCCCAATCCCAAGGACAAACAACGTTTGCAGGACTCCTGCTTCAGGTCACATATGCAGGTCTCCTGCCAGATGGGTTTTCTGGTGCCAGCTGTTGGTGGCAGCACCCTCTCCAGGGGCAGATGGGGACACCGCCCTGTGCTGTAGATGCTGCACCACAGCCCTTCCAGCTGGGCTTCTCCCACTGCCCCGGCCCTCCTGGCAGGGAGCCACCAGCTGCGGTGCCAGGCCGTGGGGACGGGGCAAACGTCCCTGCGCCGGGGCAGGAAGCAGATCAGCATTTCCTACTGCACCGGCTGCAGACTGCGTCATGGGGGATTATCTGGGAAAACAATGGCCCCTTCCTCCCGCTCGCGCCAGGCCACGCTTGGTGACGCCGAAGCCCAGCCTGTGAAATCCCCACAGCTACGTCAGCCGTCACCTCCATGCCTGGGGCCAGCCAGCGGCTCGCAGAGTTGATGGCTGCTTCCTCCTCAACCGTGCACCAGAGATGGACATGGCTACCACCGTAGGACCCGCTTGTCCTGGGAACAGGGGCATGAGGCTCCAGGCAAATTGCCAGCTGTCAGCGAGGCAGACAGACTGACAGACAGCCCAGGATGAGCCACCTCCATCAGCTGAGCTGGGGCACATCCCATGGACCAGGGGCATAAAGCCACCTGGATGCCTCCATGGCCCCTCGGGTAAGTTGGGGGCAGCCTGCAGTGAGGGGGGGCTCTTGGGTCCCATCCACCGCATGGCGACGTGGCCAAGGCCATCCTGGCTGCACTGACCTCACCACCACCACCAGAAACAGGAAAAACCTGGAGGCTTTTTGTACTCGCTAAATAAACTAAACCGAGACATGAGGGGTCAGGCAGCCTTCCTGGGGTACTCCCCTCCCCACTGCACGGCCTGAGGGCAGCCGGCAGGGCTGGGGCCTCAGAGGTGCTGGCTGCTGCCCCGCTGCCACCGCACCCCTGCCCCTTCCCCGCAGCCCCCTGAGGAAAGGCAGGTTGAGTATGGAGCAGGAGGGCTGCTTGAAGCCACCAAAAACTAGTTTTAGGTGTGCAGTCACGATTAGAGGCTGGCCCATGTAGTCATTT
>NW_010542908.1:46909-50448 GCF_000687285.1 Phaethon lepturus
CAGTTGCAGGGAGAAGCGAAAGGCCCCACAGGCCCCTGAAGCAGCCAAGAAATCCAGCAGAACCCGCTGCCCCACTGGGCCCCAGAAACATGGGATGTTTTTGCATCAAAAAACTGGGGGCAGGCGATGCTGGATTGCACACCGACAGCCACGCCAGGAGGAAACAAGATTAAACATTTCTCAGCATAAATGTTTACTCGGCTCTAAGAAAACGGGCCCCTGACCAAACCTCAGCAAACAAGAGCACGCTGGTCCCACGAGCGGAGACCAGCAGCCAAACCCCCGGCCCCATCCTCGCCCCCGCGAAGCCGCCCAGGGAGCGAAGCCCGTGCTCGTGCCCAGCCAGCGTGCCGGCGGGAGGCTGCTCATCCCAAACGTGCAGCAACAGCTCAGAAGAGGAGGACTTCATGCCAAACTCTACCCCATGCCATGTTTCATCAGCTGTGATCGCAAGTATTTAGAAGTGCCTTTACTTTCACCTCTCCGACTGTTATTGTTTGGGGTTTTTCAGCTATGGAAAGATCTTTTGCAATGCTTTGAAATCCAATTAGAAATTAGGAAGGGTTTGGAGTTTTGTTATTGCAGGGGGGTAAAACAACAAGGCTGGCTTCCCACATCCTCTCCCTCTGCGTCCCCGACACATTCCACATCCATGCGGTAACGCCTTTTAACCAAAACCAGCAGGTCGCGATATGCCAGCGCAGTTCCCTCATCCGAAACGCGATGTTGTTACTTTATATACCTATTGCTTCATGCATTGCCCACACATGCATGGCCTTATCAAAGGCCAAGCCCGCCACACACCCAGTTTCTATAGACCCTGCCTTCTCTGTATCCAAGGAGATAAAATACACAAAATGGAAACAATGACATCACTCTGCAAGGACAAGGATGAGGACAGGACAGGCACTCTCAAGAAGCCTTGGGAAGACAGAAGCGGCTGTCTGTCTCTGTCATCCCAGAAAGACCCTGATTCATCTCCAGAGCTCCTTCAGCTGCATATCTGGAGGTTATATCTCATTTGAAAAAAAAAAAACAACAAACAAGACACCCTCACATTTGAAAGCCCATTATCTTCTGTGGTTAAGATGAGCTGATCTATCCATCTCAAACCAGGAATTTTCACTGACATTCTTAAGGGGTGACGTTAATATTTGTGCCTCGCTGCAAATGGGGTATGTGGTCTTCAGGGAGCTGGACAAGCTTTTCTGGAGACAGTCCTGGTGTTGACCGCCCTTGAAGCTGGTCTCTCGGCTCATTCTCTACATGAGCTCACTCAGTTCAAACAGAGACCGAGGCCCCATTAACCTCAGTGTCTTACAAATGGGGGAGGAGAAGACGACAAACCTTCTCCCACAGAGCCCAGGTCTGACACAGTCTGAGGGATAAAGAGTTTTATTGTCCATTTCACTAAGGGACAATACAGCCACACACACCAGCACACAGATCTGGAGCTTAATGCCCAGCCCAGGGTCACCAGAGATCATGGCAAAGTCTGAAAGTTATGCTGGTCTCTGATCAGTGTCATAAGCATTAAAATTACCTTAGTCAAAGTAACTTGTTCCCTCTTCCTGTGATCGCTTTTCTCAAGAAATGTTAAGCAGAAGGGAGAGGCAGACGTGTTATTTTAATCTTTCCCACTGCAGTGAGGAAAAGCTCTTTATGGGAAAACGACACTGAATGATCACCCTTAGGATCTGGGTGAGAAGTGCAAGTGAAATAATTGAGTGAATACACTAAGACTCCGTCATTTCCTTCCCCTAATATTGCCATGGTCACACCCAAAACAAAGCCAGCTCAGCTGCTGAGCCATCACCACCAACAAGCTGCTGCACCTTTTGATGAAAAGTGACTGTCATCACTCTTGCCTCAGTTTAAATTGATTTAGAAAGATAAAGATAATGGTAATGAAATAATAATAAGGCTGTAGCTCTTTCATGGGCAAAGGTCAGCTTAGACAATGAAGTCAATCTTGGGATTCAGGACTTCAAGGAATGCATGGGAGGTTGTGGAATGCCTTCTTTTTTTCCAAATATCTTGAACTTGCATTCCAAGTAAGGGAAAATACTTCCACGGGACGATGCAGCATTTCACCATGCATCAGCCTCCAAAAGAATTACAGAACTAAACAAAAAGTCTATTTCAAATGGGGTAAAAAAAGTGTAAGCAGTGATCTTAAGTAGCTAGTCATACAGTTCTTAAGACAAACTGGAAATTAATTTCTCTTGCAAGACCTTTTGCAAAGATCTAGTTACTTAACAGTACCAATAAAAAGGTAAGAAGACAAAAAGATAGTGAGAAATTTCAGTTAAGATATTGAAGGTAGGAGAGGCAACAAACTACCTAATTTTAAGAAACGTGGAAACTTATTTGAATAATTGCAGTCCAATTTCCACAGCAAAGGTTTTAAAGCTCTTTTTTGAGCCTGAAGTAAGTCTACTCAGATGTATGATTATATTTCTGCATTCAAAGGCTGTACACAAAACCAGTGAGAAACATCTTCAGAGGACCTTGGATCAGGACTTAAATGAACCACTTGGACTCAGTATGTCCTGTTTTCTTTGCTAAGTGAATTAGTAAGCATTCTGCACAGACTGTTGCCAAGGAAAGCAAATACATTGTTTTCATTGGCGAGCAAGTTAAAAAAACTTGAACAGCTCAGACAGCGCTGCCTTCGAAGATTGGGCTCTACTCACAACTTCCACCAGTCCTGTTGGAAAAACGAGATCAGCATCTTTGTGGTAAAATTCATAAGAGCTTGCCATGCTAGCATATATATGCACAGCATCTTCTGCACTCTGCTGCTGCTGATTTGCAGCAGGCCTGGCTGAAGTCTCTGGTGATGCTGCGAAGACACAGCCCCAGCGTGACTCGGCCGATGCTTGCCACAGGTCTGGCAGGAGTCAGCATGCTCCGCTGACATCATGCTCCAAGCGGACAGACCTCACCACAAACCTCACTTGCTGCAGTCAGCTACTGAAAAAGGAAACGGGTGTGTATTTAAAAAAAAAAAAACCACAAACACAACAAACAAAAGCCCACAAACAAAAAAACCAACCAACAACCTTAAAACTTGATGGTGTTCATGACACTCTTCCTTGGCACAGCAGACAGGGGTGTTCAGGCAGTGTTAAGCAGGAAGGATAAATAGGAGCTTGTGGTTTGGAGACACGAGACGTACATCTTCCCTCATGCTGCTAAATTCCTCTGCTTGAACATGCAGCAGGCAAAGCCCTTTAAAGGAAAATCCCATGCTCTGAAAGAGAACAAGCGCCTCTCACGTAGGCCACTGCAAATGATTTAATTTGCTTCATTTTAAGGAAGGGAAGAAGAAAGGCAAGACTACTGTGAGAGCCTGAATGTTCCTTTTACACTAGGAAATAAAATTCTTCTAGTATCAGCCATCACAAGGGGTCAAAGCCTAGTTTTCAGGCAACAGTTGGTTCCTAGTGCAAGATTAAGACAAGGGTCACTGCTCAGAGATAAGGTTTGTAACAGGAATCTTTCTGCAGTCAGTTCCTCACCAAATTCTCCTGCTG
>NW_010542908.1:50479-58596 GCF_000687285.1 Phaethon lepturus
ACAGGTTGGTATCAACAAATTCAGCTGTGCCACACTTGTGAACTGGCAGCATCAGGGTATCTATATAATGTCCAGAGTCAGAACCAGAATTACAACTTACTTAGGGTTTAGGAGGGGATGCACTCCATCACCAGGATTATTATTGAATCCTGCACAGTCTAACCTTTGCAATGCCCTTTACCTGGATTTTAGAAAGCAGGGCATGACTTGTAAGTTAAAGACTAGAATTAAGGTTAGTCTGTCTTGCCCATGTTTCTTACTGAGTTGCAGCAGAAGAAACAGTCCAGGGCTGACTCACATACAGGCACTCCACCCAGAGGGCAGCTAACTAAAAGAGAGCCATTGATTAGGGTTAAAACTGCCATAGCAAATGAGTTTAAGTAAGAGGTGGCATCAGTTAATTAAAATACCCTATATTTAGTACTTGACCAGCAGTGGATGCCTATCCAGTGACCCAGGCTGGACTGAGGGACAAAGCATGGTGGTGGTGCAGCTAGTGACAAGGGGGCTGCAGCAGCAGGTTTCTTGCTGCAGTTAACTACACTCAGTGAGCGATGTTAAACTCCTGCCTGGCACGTGTAGTGCCCTGTGTTTAATTCTGTGGCAGTTAGATAAATTCTGGTTAATGGCTGGGGAAAAAAAATGCTGAATTAAACAATAGCCCTCTGTGCAGCAAAGCTTCACTGCAGACTCTGCCCCACTCCTTTGGCAAGAAAGAGCCCCCAAGTCTCAAGGTTTGCAGCAGAACATTTCCAGAGCTTGGGCAGAAGACATAGACTGGATCTCAGCTCAACAGTGTCACAGTGAGGTGTCACTGCACAGCCCCAGCCCAACCTAAGTCCAAACGGCTCAGTCTCACACCGATGAGTTATGAAATACCTAGAGAATGCTGCACCACACTCTCAAGCCAAGCAACACAGAGCTTCTTGGCGTAAGAGGGAGCATGGACAGATCCCAGGCCAAGGTCTGGGCACAGCATTGCTGCACATGTGTTACTTTAGGTTCAGGTCCTTTCCAACCCAAACAGACATATTAGCACTTAATTGCAGAGTCCAACTAGTTTTATCTCTACTTACTTTGCTAGAAAGACTCACACAGGATGCGTGCTAGGGTCAGAATCTATGTAACTGCCCCACTGAAAATCCAGAGAAATGCCACTGATTTTAGCACAGTTATTGTAGATTTGTGCAGTGTAATCCTCCAAACCCAGCCCAGGCAATGCCTGTGCACAGGTCACTGTTATCACTACATTTACTTGACAGAGGCAGCAGACCAATGAAGCAAGGCTGCCAAAAGGTTACAAAACCAACCTCCGAGACAGAGGCTGCAAGATCTGCCCCACAGATAAAAATATAAAAGGCTGATGAGTTTCTTTTCCCACTTTCTTCACAGCTAGACTGCTAAGAAAAAACAAAACAACAAAAAAACCCCAACAGAAAACACAGAGTGAACCATTTTCCTCACCTCTCAAGACCTTTCCTACCTATGAAAATCAACAGGCTTAGCAATGGTAGCAATGATTTATTGAGCCGCACCTCTACAGTGCCTTCCGTGCCCTATGGTAGGTGCAAGCATGCAGACGGCAGGAGATCACGGCTCCGATACAAGCAGCTTACCCTTGGCAAGGTATCCAACTAGCTCTCCACAACAGCAGGCTTCTGACCATGAGGGAAGGAGTCTGTCTCTGAAGGTTTCCAAGGGCCACGTGATTTCTAGGAGGTATGGGGCATGGCTCTATCCCCAGTGTAACCAGCGGAGACACATGCTCAGCTTCTTGGAGGATCAGGCCAGAAACTGCTCCAAAGTCAGACAGGAGTAAGCAGGAACAAGAGCACGCAGATATTCTGTTACTTACCTGTGGCTGAGATGCCAAATTCATCTTGTAAGGATGCGTCTTTCCCTCCTCATTTACAAGTGGTGACCACACTTTTGACTCTGTTCTGCAACACACAAATTTTGAATAGTTAATCCATCTTCACTGAGCATCATTATTGTTATTAAAACACTTGAAGTTCATCAATTCCCCCAAAATTTCCCCAGCCTTTTGTACACAGCACTATCCACATCAAGAGGAATCTAGAGAGTCTCATTTTGGGCACGTAACTTGGATGACAGTTACGCTGTATGAGTTCCTTGGAGAAAGACAGGATCTCAGCAGAGACTGTCCTGGCTTATCCTTTGGGACTCCCCTTGCAACACACCAAGCATGGGCTCCAACCCAGGCAAAAGAGCTGGGAGTCACCCAACAGCAGAAGCTGGAGATGTGCCTTCGATGAAGATCCTTTAATTAAGTGGGACAATTCAGATTACTCTGTATTTCAGCTTTTATGGGTAGCCAGGAAGAGGAATGATTCTTGTCTGTATTGACTATACAAAGAACATTTTGTTCTTGAAGTTGGGCTGCCTTGGATAAGCTAAAAATATTTTGTTGTTTTGACTCTCCACAATTTTCTTCTTATTTATACAGTGGTATCCATGCTGAACAACCAGAGGCTTTTGGGAATTCCAAGTCTGCAATGGGACTAAGAACTGAGATGACATAAGACGTCACAGAAAGTCTACATAACCTTTACTGGTCTGTGGTCTGACCCAATTACTCACAGCAGCCTGAAATACAAGTCAAGATTTGTGACCAAAACCAACCGCTTTTACCATCATCATTCTGGAGTTTTGCTGTGTCCCAAAGAACAACAGACAAACAAGTGATGAGGAAGAATTAGAATGCTTAGATTTCCTTGAGATACTTCATGGGAAACATACACTACCTACAGTTGTCAGAAGTAGAGACAGTAGTTAGCATCTCAGATGGACTAAACAGTGCCACTTTTCCCAAACTTTTTAATAGTAGGGAAGGAGTAGCTGCAGTATTGCTGAATGAAAACCGTTGTTCAATGCTAAACATTGCATCACATGGCAACCAGATGGCTGATAAACTCTTAGGATGAGTTTTGAAAACCATGTCCTGTTTTGACAGGAGCCCTTTGTAGAATCTGCAACTGCAGATAGATGTACTCCCTAGATATTTGTGGGTCCAGGGCCAGCTACAATTTAAGTACTTAATTAGCAAAACAGGAACGCTTCCACTGAGAATTAACTGGGTAACTGGAAAGAGACTTTAAACAGAAAAGGCTTATAAAACTGATAAGGATGGAGAAACAGGGTGTAGAGCTACCCATGATAAATTCAATCTGGTCTACACCATTCCTCTAAAATCCCTCCTGTGTCAGGACATTTTTTAAACAGCCCAAACTTAACTGTGATGCACATGTATATCCCAGATGATTGCTGTGTAAATAATATTTTAATACTTACATCCAGAAAGTAGCTCAGTGGGAGGAGACGGGAGGCAGCATTCTCACTCAGGGAAGAGGAGAAATTTTATTGACCTGCTATTGCATCTATTGCACTCCAGACTTTACACGGAAGAAACCTGAATGGTGTCTGCTGTGCTGTACCTCCTTTCACAGGAAAGTGCAAAGACACAGGTCAAACCAGACAACATCCATTACAAACATTCAGGCATAGCAAACCTTTGACTCCAGGCTATTGCACCCTGTGAGCCCAGCTGCAGTGCTGATACCCCACAACTGACCACCCAAATCCTGGTGTCTGGTGAACAGGGCATGCACAGACTAACAAATTATGAATGTAAACAGCTGCATAGGATCAGATCTATGCCAATCTGATCATTAGCTTGTCTCAGCTGCCATTGCTGGATGCACAACATACCCCAGGTGAGTATAAAACAGCTATTCCCTCCTTGCTTCTGGCAGGCATGCTTTAAGGTGCCCGAGGGACCAGCAGTTTTACCCACATTGTGGCTATCGAGCCTGACAAAAAGTCACAGCCGTCTCTAGGACGGCTGCGTTTTGCTCTTGAAGACCATGTTTGCAGAGGGGAGCAGCGCGTTGACCAATGCAAAGCCTCATTCCTTGAAAGTGTTTGGGGATCACATGCGACCAAGTTCCATCTCCTCTGCAACAACAGGAGGCACAGCAAAGTATATGGAAATCAAACACCCTGGCAGCCAGGTGGTGAGCAAGTGGATATTGGCTGGAGGAGAGCGAGAAGGTCAGAGAGCATTAAACCACTTCAGCTGATTTCTAGCATGTGGCATCCTTATGCCAGTTCTCACTAGCAGTGATCCAAGTGCTTTTGAGGTAGCATTTTCTTTTGCAGCAGCTTATTATCAGAAGCACCAAAAGGCCTTATTCAGACCAAAAAATTTAAGCTTAGGGCAGGCCAACATATAAATACAGAACCAACACCTCACCCCAGAACCCCAAGCACTTTCTTTTGTCCCACTGCCTCTCACTCAATGCAGTTGGGGTAACACAGCACCTTGGTCTCCAGTGTAGGGACGGCAGCTATGGCCACCTACTGCAGCCAATGGGTTTTTTTGACCACATTTTTCTCCCTTATTTATTAGCAAGGCAAAAAGCAAAAGTTTGTTTCTCAGCCTGCTGCCATTCTGATCTGTCACTGGATATAAATGGAAGCAGCAAGGTCACGCCAGGCTTTACTTTCAATCCAGTTTAAAAGTTATCCAAACAGAAAGGTTAAATAGCCTGCGTGATTGTCCCTCTAAGGCTGGGAGGATAAAGCTTCCCTTTGTCTTCACAACAGCTGCAGCAGAGCCCTTCAGCCCATTTATGGCCCCAGCAAAGCTGCAAAGAGGAGACAGCTTTGCTCTTGCTGGCTTTGCCTAGCAGGGCTTTCAAGGCACATGCCCTATCCCACCACACCACCTGTGAAGCCCATGTCTGCAGGTCATCAGTGGGACTGCTGCGGTCTCACCAAGCGTTTCCTGGCTCTGCTCCTGTGTCACTGCCTGCACTTTCACTGAAGGGTGGCAAGAGAAAGAAAAATAGCACCTAAAAGTTCACCTTATGTCCCATTGCTGGCCCAGGACTTATTTTCTGAAAGGCTGGGAAACGAGGGCACCCTGGCGAGAGGGTGGATTGGTTATACCCATCATGTATATCACATATCTTATCTATAAGGTTCGTATCTTATTTATATGAAGCAGGAAACAGGCATCAGAGCAGATAGCTCAAACCCAGCCTCAGTGACGGTGCCTTTGGTTCACAGCAGGCTATTCCTGGTAGGACTGTAGTGGCTTTCTGGAGGAGGATTTTCTTCAGATCTGGAGAAGAGGACCCCAATCCACAAAACCTCCACGCTCCCCTTGGCGAGGCAGTACCCCCGCCACAGAGCATGGCCGCTCTAGCAGGGCTGCCAGACCTGCCTCTCCACCAGTGGTGGGGCTGGATGTCCAACAGCCTGCTCAGGAATCACACCACAGGCAAATTAATTGCAGGCACATGGATATACAAACTTCATCATGTTTGCAAGTTACACTTCCATGCTGTTTCCCTACTACAGGGGAGAGCGCAACCAAGACAAGGGCAAGGAATGAGCCATGCATTTGCTGTTTCATCCAGGCAGAAACCAAGACTCAAGATTAGAAAGAAATTTCTCTGATGCTAGTTTGGATGGGGAGGAACTGGTAGGAAGGGGAGGAAGGAAACTGCATAAAAGTCAAGGGAGGAATCTGGAGAGGTATTTACAAAATACAACATTTTTCAAGCAGCTTGGCTTAAGCATGGTATAATATAAACATTACAAGAGCCTAGATTTTGCTATCAATGCTTTGCGTGCAGAACTGGGCCATAGCTTCGAGGGAAGATTCAGAGCTGGAAAATGAGAGTCTAATTCTGTGTGCCAGGAACTGCGTAAATAAGTTGTGTAAAGGAGAGAGGCACATTTACATTCCCATTGCAATCACTGGGATGGAAGCCACTAAGATACCAAAGAGGCAACTAAACCCATAAAGATAGAGAAGTTCCTTGCACGATACAAAGTTTGCTAGCTGAAAAATGAGGAAAGATCTAAAGAATTCCTCTTTCAACCCACCCTCGAGTTTTAAGACAGGAATTTTAATAATGTTTAGAGACTAACCAAAAGAGCTTTCAGGCTACCAGGAAGGTACCTTTTAATCAGCTTTTTAGCTACAACAGCTGCAAAGTACATGCCCTTGGATTTAAACACCAGCAGTCCCTTTCAGCCACCATCCATTAAGGGACACTTTGGCATGCAAAACTGTACTGGGGCTGCACGCTGGCTACTGCCAATTCAAACAGCAATGCTAGTCACAACTTCCTAGAGAAGAGAGGCCTTAAATTAATTTCTTCATGCTTGGCCCTCTGCTCCTTGCATTTTAGGTGTCTCTTCATACAGCCATAGAACACAAAAGGGCAACTCCAGCTGCACAGAAGAAGCAACAGAAGTTTATCACAAGCAGTTTCATTACAGAGCCAAGGAGGACACAACTGATCACTCAGACTCACACTGTTCTTCCACCCACCAGCTGTAGAGTTAACTACTTTTGCCTTGCCAAAGAGGCTGTGAAAACACGGCAAATGTCAGGCGTGACTTGCCAAAACTACTTTGGACGTGCCAATGGTCAGTAAAAGCTGCCGGCACGCACCCAGGAGGGCCGGGAGCACCGTGCCAGCCGCGGAGAGGCTGCGCGCTGCCGCAGACGGCTGGGCAATCTGCGTGCCCTTATATAGATGCACGCAGAGCATCAGGCTTTTCCCAGGGCCAAAAGAATTAATAGTAAGATGACAGAGCTGGAAAACTCTTCTTGGCAGGGAAGCAAAAAGCAAACCTAAATGAGTCAACAGATTCCACCGACTTCCTAGAACACAAATTCGAGCTTATTGTGGCTTTGTGCAACGAGTCCCCATGGCTGAGAACCAGGAGCACACGGAGTAAGCAAGAGTGCAACCGAACCTACCGAATAAAATGCAGTTGACATCACACACATGCGCTCTCCCCCCTTCTTCATAAGCATCTACACATGATACTTTCTGACAATGCATTTTGCACGTGCTGGTAGCAGATCTGACTTCTCTGATCCTAGCACTTTTCAAAGAACAAATACATAGCTTCATTCCTTGGCATCATTTTTAGCAGAGTAACAGACTGTTTTGCAAACAACAAAAAAAGGGTGCATTAATATATTACACACTGTCAGCAGAGCTGCAGAAAGCAGCTTGAAATTTGAAGGAAAGGAGGGTAGGAGCAGAACAAGAGGTTACATGTTTGCAATTGCTTTTCACAAATACTCCTTTCTTAATACCACCCACAACCTGCCTCCAGCCGTAGAGGGAAGGGCAAGCTCACCATAGGAACACTTCTTTTTTCTTAAAAAAACCCAACTTAAATACACATTTTACCTTGGAGTTGCTCAGGGCTGCATATGAGCACTGCTCCACCACCCATCTGGTTGCTACAACCACAGGTGAAGAACCATTTGTTTTAGAGATAATTTCTACCTGTGCTGGAATGAGCATTTGTCTGCTTTTGTACATGCAACACAAAGAGCAGTTGTCTGCTTTTGTGTACCTGCAGCTACAGCTACACAGAGCTGTGTGCACATTCATCGTGAGCATTACCAGTGTCATCGGTGTTGTCTGGATCTTTTGGCTATCGGGTGAATTTTGTGGTAGAAGAACTTGTTTCTCTTGAGTCTTGAATGCTCTTTGTCAGAGCAAGTGTCTTTCACAAAATACACTAAGTTTTCAAAGGAAGCCGATAGCTTTCTCCAATCTGTTGGACGCATTTTGCTGCTTACCCCCATTAAAGGAAAGTCAGAGGTGTGCTTGGAAGGGGTGTAGCCCAGCAGGAGGTTTTGGTCAACCCTAAAATGTCAGTGCTACAATGTACACATCCTAATTGAAGGGGAAAAAAAAAGGAAAGAAAAGAAAGAGCAGCTCTTCTCAAAGACTCAAGATCCAAAACTTCCTTTTTCCTGTGAATGGGAGAGGCTCAAAACTCTGCCTCTGGAATTTCTCAGATTAGCAACCAGGTGGTTTTGAGTTGACTGAAGTACATTGTCTGCTGTAGGTCAGTCTTTCTGCACATACCATGCAAATCCATGGCACTGAGCTTGATTTTACACCGCTTAAGGCAATAATGGAACCTTTACTTTGGTTTCTTGAGCACTACATTTCTAAAAGCACTCTCTAGCCTGAAACAAAAAGCAAAATGGATGAATAAACACAGGCTCAGGAGAGAGTGGTGAGCTGCTAGACCCAGTAAGTTCAGCA
>NW_010542908.1:58627-60059 GCF_000687285.1 Phaethon lepturus
CAGGAATTCGGTATATGCGTCAACATTGTTGAACACCCACTTTCAAGGCAGAAAACAATTCTGTCCACATGTCAAACAGCAAAGCACCTGGCAGTGCCGCTTAGAAAAGCATTTTCAGGGAAAGCAATTTGTGGCTGGTTTTAAATCCTAGGAAATTAACAGATTTGCACCTTTGGGTGAAAAAGCAGACCAGGCATGTTTTCTTCAGTTAGTAATTTGATCCATTTTTAACGTTAACATGTGTTAGACTAGATTTCCTGCCTACAGTCTGATCTGGAATATTTTTGGACTGTTACCATCATTAAGGAAAACACCGAAACAGGAAACATTGGAATGCTGTTGATACTCACAATCAAGTACACAGTGCAAACAGCATTTCCTTTACCAGAAGTGTTTAGGTTCTTTCAATTCTCTACACTTACACTTCTCTTAAATAATCATTAACACAGCCAAATATGGAGACATTCTAACTGCTCAGCTACCATTAAAAGAGGGTTGCATAGATGCATCACACACACATGTAAAGTTTTCTTTGGTCCACAGAAGAGCAAAAGACAACAAGCATAACACAATACTTCCTTAAAACACTCTCCCAGCCTCCAGCTATTTGCAGCTTAAGGGCTTTCTGCAGCAGAGATACTGCCATGGTATATAATGGCCTTTATAGATTTGTCTTCCATTAATTCATCCAGCCTCCCCTTGAACCCACATGTACTTTTAGCATTCACAGCACAGTCACAAATGAAGTCCCCACTGTCAGGACAGTGTTGACCTTTTGGTAGAATTGAAATGCCCAATGTGAGCTCAGACCCACGTCTGTAGAACCCCTCCTGGCATGATCCTGCCACCAAGCCAAATGCAGGTCAGAGAGCATTTTGCACATGAAATCATTTAAATGAGTAAACATTTAAAATTCAGATATGAAATTAAAAAAGTCACTAAGGATTTATGCTTTCACAAGACACCTCTATGATGGCGAGTAGAAAAGAAGGGCTGGAAAACTTCTCACTCCAGAAAACATGCTGCGGCTGGGCACATCCTCAGCACCGGTTGCATGTGATGCTTCACCCCACCGAGCTGCTGCCCTGTCAGACCAGTGCTCCTTGCCCACACGACTACTTTGTACAACAGATCTGGCTAACGAGCTGACTGCAGAGCATGGGGACCAGGCCCAAGAGTTGGTGGTGAAGTGCAAACAGTATACCTTCCTTTTTATACTCAGCCAACTACTTACAGAGCAACTTCAGAGAAAAAAATTCCAACTTTGACCTGATTGTATTGTCAGTCTTCCTGACTAACTGACTGTAAGGTCAAGCCTTACTGACAGAGTTTGGCCCACCAAGGTGCAGCAAATCCAGGCCATACTACTTGACCAGGTGTCACTCTTTTCCCAAATGCCTTCCACCCTCTCCACCTCAGTAGCAACGCTCTT
>NW_010542908.1:60090-72788 GCF_000687285.1 Phaethon lepturus
AGGCTGACCACCAACCCATAGTCTGCCTTCCTCACTCACTTCCTCTACCTCAAGTTGAACAGGAGGTGAAGCATAGGCTCAAACTGACACAAAATGCCTTTCCTCATCACCCCTCAAGGCCTCCTCTCAAGATCTACCTTTTTAAGACCTTGGCCTTAGACTGTAAAGAAGGGCTCCAGCCTCAGCAACAAAGAGTACACTGTATTTCTGACCACTGAGTCCAGCTGCATTTGGGACAACACAGTTACGGGGACCCAGAAAGAGACAGCTGGGCACTAGGAATAAAATATTCTCAGAGTACAAGCAGGAAAGACCACACTATGCACACAACTGTCTTTTGGTATTGAGAGCTTTCTCCTCTGAAAAAGGGCTCTGCAGTATCATATTCCCCAATACAACACATCTCTAGTGGCTATCAAATTTCCAAACAAGTAAGCAATTCTTCCCTAAGCAGAACTTCACTCCCAGAGAAGGAGGAGGACCAAAGGCTTAAAGTCCCCTAAAATAATCAAAAATGGATTTTACATAGACTGATGGGTAGTAATATCAAACCCTAAGGTAGATAAAGTAGTTAGATCACTGCTTTTCACTTGCGGTCTTGACACTGTCAGCCTTTTTGTTCACAGCAGCACTAGTGTCCAACACACACTCATGCTACCTCCTTGAAAGAGGGTCTTGAGAAAGAGTCGGGCTGTACTAACTCAAAGCCCCTGCATGGTTTCACACATGCTGTGCATCTGGCTAGAAATGTCTCCAGCAGCTTCCACATCCAAGGCCAATGAACTGTGCATGGGGTAGCTATAAAGTTAACGACTTTGTAATTAACATTAGCAAACACATTTTACAGACTCAATGATCTGCAAGAGTGAGCTTGCCCACAGGCTGAAAGAGCCCTTGCCTCCCCTCCTCTCTCCCAGCCAGAGCCACATGGCACTGGTTTGCTAAGTGAAGCAGCCGGATATTTCGGAGAGGAAAGGAGAACTCCTGTGCAGGAAGATTACAGGCTGCCAAGTTAGGGGCCAGTATGAGAAACTCTGGGGCTAACGTGCTGCTGCAATGCTCACCACCCATTCTCACTGCCTACGCTATGCTCTGTTCTTCCCTCTGTGAATTCCCTCAATGAATTGACAGGCTTTTTTTGGCCAAGACCCATCGCTTCTTCCTGAACTGGGAAATGCCTGCTGAACTGCTGGCATTATCCAAGCTACGGTAAAAGATTTCTGTTTATCACAGAAAAGCCCTGAACAACTGAGCTACTGTGTCATTTAAGGCACACTTTTGCACTCTTCCTGAAAACACTTCCCCTGCATCTGCCATGAAGCTGATGTACGATCGCTCTGGAGGAAGGTGGCCACAGGAAAAACTCACTCCAGAGCAACTAGAAATGCCATGATGTGTCTACCATCTGACTTCAAGAAGAGCTGGTGCCCATGGCTGCAATTTGAACCAAGACAAAGGCTAATCCCCCAGCACCCCAAAAAATAGGCTCCAGGACTGATAAGCAGCAATGTGTCAATGCAAAGCAGAGCCCTGCCTTCCCAGGCTCCGTTTCTTCTCTGTACGAAGGCGGCCCAAGAACAAAGCACAGCTCAGAAAAGGCATGAATCTGTCCATTGCTTTGCAGCTCAAGACAGTAGGAAGGCTGAAGGCAGCCTGTGCTCTACACTGATGACAGAAACTGTGGCTCAGCTGCCACCTTCATTTATTTTTTCAGGACTCGTAGGAGACTGATGCCTGACAGGTACTTTGATGCAGCCTGGGTCATCTATGTTAAGCACTGTCAGTGCCACTTGATCAAGAGGCTCCAAAACATACAACCTTTCTGAGTCCGTGTGTGACAAAATCTAGGCAATTAATAGCTTGGACAACACACAACCATATATTTTAACTGCTAAATTAGTGCAACAGGAAGAAAGGTCATCTCCAGTCATTCCTCCTCTGCTATGAGTGAAGTTTTCATAAGACCTGTCTTTGATTCCTTGCTGTCAGGAGCCTGACTGAATAAGCTGACAGCCTCTACCACAAATTATCAGCCATTTTCTCACTGGGAAAGTTGTTTTCACTAGGTCAAAGTGCAGCAAATGCGAGCAGCATTAGGATTAAAAGCTGAAATGCAGTTCCCTCTTGCAATCCAGTGCCTGGTCAGACAAAGCACTAAGAGGTCAAATTAAATAAACCAGCCAGAGAGGTCTGCTGTCAAACCAACACACAGCTACTGCCCACCCCACACCCCTCCCTCTCTCCATCCCCACTCTCGCTCAGCAACGTACCTGCTGACTGTCAGGGTTAGTTCGTCTGTGCAACCCTTGATTTTGTTCTGCGCCTCAAGGTGCGTCATGTTATCTGTGTTCACGCCATCAATGGCTATGATCTGGTCTCCTATACACAAGTTGGCTATTGCAGCTTTGCTACCAGGAGTCACCTAAGAGGAAACAAAAAGAACAAATAGACTTTCCAGGGAGCAGCTTTCCACAGCAACATTTGAAAAACAGTTGGAGCACTCAGAACTTCCCTTGTTGGTACCAGAAAGCAAGGAGGTCAAAACTTCAGAAAGTATATTCTCAGCAGAAAGCTCTCTGGATCTGGGCCTCTTGGATACTGTCAGTATGAAAGTTAGGGGCTGAATTTTGTTTTGGCACCCACAGATAGAAACTTGGAGGAGACAACAAATAAACAACACAAATTATATTTTCACTCAAGGCAACTGGCTTCATGCTAGAGAGCAAGAACATACAGAAAGCAACGCTGGTCTTTGCTGAACAGAGAAGTGCTCTCCAAACCAGAAGGTGCTGAGGACAGACAAGAGGCCTGAGCCTCTAAAAACAAAGGTGACAGAAACGAGTATCAGAGTCATTGCAATACAGTCAACGCCAATCACAAACACCTTTGTCTGCATCATGATCTCATTTGCTTCCTTCCTTGGAAGAAAGGTTTGGGATCAAGGTTTTTGATTGCTTCTTTAGTTTTATTCTGTTTTACCTCAGGAACAGCTACAAGAGACTCTCACTGACTTCAGCAAGATCAATCCCAAAACAGTGCTTGACCTAAGCAGCAGACTGGGAGGAAGGCATCAGAAACTCCATCTTTAAATCACAATCTGACCATACTTCCTGAAAAAGTGGAAGCATCATCCCCAGCCTGACCACAACTCACCTTGATACATTCTCCCATATACTTTTCCCTTTCCTCTCCATGAGTGGTGCTTTGCTTCCCAGCTACACTACTGCACTGCTAGAGAGGTGGTGGGCTCTGCCCAAGAAACGACTGATGGGAAAGAGCTTGGGGTAATCTCAGTGAGATCCCAGACAGAAGACACTACACAATGCCACCACTATGATACCCCTTGTGAAAAAAAAGGTCCCAGCTAAAACTTAGCATTTCAGTCTATTCAACTAAACTGCTCATTAATTTTTCCTCTACTTCTGCTGAAGAGGTGTCCTCTTAACAACAGAGACCTCTTTGGGCCAAAATTATTGCTTGGGTGAGGGCAAAGAACATCACATTTGCTTGTGGCTTTGCAGACACTATGTAAGACTTTGTGCAGTTTTAATGACACTGTGGAAGGAGCATCATGATTACTGTGGGGTTTCATCAATTATTTAATAGGCAGGGGAAGTGAGAAGGGTGGACTGCTCCCAGACATGAATACAGATTAAAACATGCCTTGCAGCTGGGACACACCTCATTTATGAGTCCATTCCAACTGGTATTCATTCTACACATTCATGCTAGGTTTCAGCATGCTGGAAAGCAGCTGAGCAAACGCAGAGTTATCAGACATAAACAAACATTGTTCACAAGATTTAGACAGTCCTCCTAATGCGGGATTGGATGGCAAATCATTGCCCCTAGGGAAATGTTCACCTTCTAGAAGTCTCATATATTAGCTGCAATCACTGCTTTCCCTGTGCCCAAAACAAGACTGTTCAGCACATCTCCCCACAGTTCTAGTGGGATATTTTTCCTAACCAGAAGGAAGACAACAAGATGCCCTTCTTTTTTCACTTCTCTACTAGGACAGTATTTCACAGAAAAGGGAAGGACGCAGATGTGTATCACAGACGCCCAGGTAGGCCAAGGTACTCAACATTAACCCAAAGACCTTCAGATGAGTCAACCATATAAAGCCTGTCTACCTGCTCACCACTTTAATGCTGTAAGCAGACTACAAACTGACACAGAAAGTGCTAATGAACCGACAAGCCACCAGATGGATATAGAAAATCTGCTTTATATGTGAAGATCATTGCCCCCCAAGCTGCAGCCTGCAGTTGACTGGTGGCCTATGAGACTACCAAGTGCAGCCTGCTGCTGCTCCACTGGTTCCATGGCTTTGAGAGCAACTTCATATAAACCTTGTGACAGGGACAGCTAGGAGCCATGAAGAAGTGTTCAGCACTGGAAGTGGCCCACAGTCCCACCAGATTTGGGAGCAGCTCCTTCAGAAACCATGAAATAGATTCCTGAAGACATCATTACACCAGAGGGAGCCCACAGGAGACATGTTGTGGGTCCTCTCCTGGTCACTGAGCCTTAACCAAGTCACTTGGTTTCTCAAGTGCCTTTATTTCCTCCATTACCAAAGGGAGAGAAGGGGCACATTACTCACCCCTGTGAGGAGCACCGAGCTCAGCACACTATTACCATGATTCATTTTTGATCAGAGAAGACTGCCAAAGGGTCAAGAATAACGGTGGATTAACACCGCTGCTGGAACACTACCAGAGGAGGCTCGGCTGTACAGCTTGCATTTAAAGACTGATAATCAACACAACATGTGTCAGGCTGCTGGAAATGATCCCGTACCACAAGGAGCAGCTGAGCCAGTGCAGCCAGGGACACTGAAATACTGAAGCCTCCTGAAGAAACCCCAAGAGGCACCAGGATGAGCAAGTGGCATCCACAGGAACGTCTCAGCGCTCTGCCAGCACTTGTGGTGTCACATTCCCCTTCTGCTTAGAGGAATTTGAAATTTGAGTGTTCTTCTCCATCAGATAAGAGCCACTGGTAGCACAAGGACAATTACATCCACTCAGGTACTGTACAAACCTCTCCCCTAAGGGGAAGCCACAAGGATGCACAGTAATGAAAACGATAAGCGAATTTGCCAAAAGGAAACGTGTTTTAAAATCCAATTTCTTCAGTTCTGGAAATAACTTGTCCTGAAACGCAACCTTCCACAAACCGCTCCCCTGCAACATCCAGCTCATACTCCCTGCCAGGATTGCTCATAGCAAACATGTCTGCACAAGGGCACAGTACCGCAGGGAATCCATCCCCCATCCTTTTAGGATGATTAATAGCTACTAATAACATTCCCTTCCCCCCTCGCAGTAAGGTCTAGGCTTATCTCAGTGCTGTCAATGCTGCTTTTGAGATTTGCTTACCTACCAGTTAAGTCAGGAAAGCAAAAGGCGTTTCTGTTACTAAGTGAGAGCAGAGAGCTGCCACTGGGAAGACCTTTTCCTGCTTTTATTTTTGTCACATCCCTCCCTGGTCCATGGGGAGCAACAGGGGCACACGTCTGGGGCAGGGGCAGGCAGAGGTGCTCAGAGCACTGACAGCTACCAGCCAGCTTACACAACCCAACCAAAAGGGCCCCAAAAATGAAAAAAAGCTTTCAGGCTCATAGGCATCCCGTGAACGTTGCACTGCCTGGAACTGCTTTGCTCCTGCTCTCCTCTCAGATGACTTAAAGCTTTGCACCAGCCTCTTTCCTTTCCCTCCCCTTTTGACCAAACGTGGAGCAGACACCAGTGGGAGCCGAGGGGACGGCACTTGCACACCTTGCACAGGCGGGTGACCGATAATGAGCAGATACAGCTGCACTTCTGCATGGGAAGGCAGGGAGGAAGGCTGAAAAACACTGCGAGGAACAAAGCTTGCAAACGCAATTTTGCAGAAGTTAAGTCTCATGCAAAGGCATAGCCTCTTGTCTCCTTCAAAAGAGCTCCCTGACTGGCTCAGGCTTCCCCCACAGGGGTTGAGCAGCCTCTGGCAGAGGGGGCATGGGCACCATCACAGGGCCCCAGGAGCTCCCCAGCTCCAGGGACACTACTGCTGGGTGAATAAAGCTCTGCACACCTTGTAACATCATGTCCAAGGGCTTCCTTTGGAAAGGAGCCATGCCCTACCTTGTAGCGGTTGCTCCCAGGCAATCATGTAAAACTTTGCCGTTAGGTCATTTCACTGTTGAACAGGCAATGCCGAGACAGGCTGAGCAGCACTGCTTCATTCTGTATCCAAAACAGGCCCTCGATACCCGCTCAGCCTCATTTGCCAGCATACGGAAGAAACAAATAATCCCCATAATCTGCGACCTTGATCATCCACTCTTTACTCACGCGGAGCTCGCTGTAGTAGATAAGTTAGAGGTCCCAGAGATTCAGGGTTGGTATGGATAGAAGAAAAACATACATTATTTTCTTATACTACAAAGTGAAGCTTTGTGTACATATGCATGTGCGCCCACACACACACACGTATATATATATAAAGCTCTGGAATCACAAAAAGGGTAGAAAATTTCCCCCCTTGCCTTCCCTGCACGCACACTTTGGGCTCCAGCTTGGCAACACCACTGGGACTTTGCAAAGGTCAGACTTCTGTCTGCCAGGTGGTTTTCCTGCTATCGCTGCCTTGCGCTGGCGGCCAGGCAGCAAACGAAGGACTCCGCTATGACACGCCAAGTCTTCAGCTAGCCTTCAGGCAAGCGCTAGCCTTTGGGCAAGTGCGTTTACAATGGAAAAGAAAACGCTTTCATTTCACAGGGGGAAATGAGGCACGTTCGGCTGCTTACACAGCTCGCAGGCCCTCTTTCTAGAACTGAGGTCTGTGGCAGAGCTAGCCAAACACAACCATACTTTATGTTTGATGCGGCTGCCTCCACACACGCTATCTTACAAGCTTTGCGGTCCCTGGACAGGGATAGACGGTGCCTTTTTTCCTTCTGCAGGCAAGGATCCAAGAGGCAGCAATGGGCGTATTAAGGGAAGCTGCTGCCCACAGCAAATGAGAGGGAGGAAGGGTGGGAAGCATTGCTATGGAAAGCAGCATAATGCAGCTCCATGTGAGTCAAGATAGATGGGTGGGTTTCAAATTCATTCAATTCTTTCTGGCCTTCTCCCCCCATCCATTCAGGCACACTGCTTGCTCACTCCATCAGCCCTTCACAGTTTCTCACAGACCCTACAGCCTCCGGCACCACCCATCACTCCACACCTAGACACACATCGCAAGGAGTGATGAAGAGATAAGAAACGAGAAAATTAACATCAGCCAAGAAAAAGATCTGGATAAGCAGCACCTATGCAAGCTTGAGAGGAAAAAGCAGCTGTGTCTTTTCTGGAGAGAACAGACATGCAGCAACATACTTCTAAGGCCACCAGTGACAGCTAGACATCTCTGACATTCAGTTTAATCCTCCCCACCCACACACACTGCTGTTTTACCATGAGTAATGTCCTCATTGCTAGAGTATTATGCAAAGCGGCCACAGTTTCTCCCAGCAAAAGCATGCAGCTGGGTCAGCAGAGATCAGAGGCTATGAGAAAATTCAGGCAGGCACGTTCCCCACCCCTTCTCTACAGGGGAGGGGGAACGACAGGCCAGTTCCTTACAAGCAAGTCCACGAGACTTTCCTCCCAAGCTGCCACCCCTCTCTGCACTGTTACGGTCCAACGCTGCCACAGCCCAAAGCCCACCAGCTGCTCTGTGCTGGCCCAGGCCACACCATCACCAGGAGAGAGGAAGGGAAGGGGGACATGCCTCTGGCTGGGGAAACCCCCGAGCATCAGCCCACCCCAGCGGGGTTGGGGCTCCCACTGCACAAGCCCCTCCGGCCGCCCAGCTCACCCTCACCCTCCTGCCCCTTGCTGACAGCCAGATGAGCATTATTAACACAGAAAAGGCATTAGATACAGCACAGAGAGGGCTGACCTGAGGAAGGTGGTGTAAAAAGACATAGGTGAGATGATTTGCTCAGACAGATGCACAATCAGTGGTCAAGCAGTCACTCAGCCCCACAGCTTGCTTTGCAATAAGCCCCACATTAAAAAAAAAAGTATAAAGATTTCTTAAAAGACCTCAAAAACATTTCATAGAGCTGCTCATCAGCTGAGCCTTTCCTGATAGTTTATTTCATCCCCCAAATAAAACATGTCCAGTAATCAACAACCATCTAAGATACCGTGTCACTGTCCAGAAAAACATCAATTGCTTATGCAGTTAAGGCCTCCTTTAATTTCCCTGTTTATACTGAAAAAATAAAATCCATTTGCTGCAGTTATTTTGATGTTGCACCCTTCAAATCCAAAGCATCTTACAAGCCAAACACATCTCTTGATGGACAAAGTGATTGTGGAGGGTGAAAGGTACCTTGCAACCACACATAACACCTGGGAACAAGCAGATCCAGGGAACACAAAGGACTCTCTTTCTCCCAAGAAGTCCAGCATTTGCATTTGTCACTTCTGGGGCTTAAAGCTCTCACATAGGATTAATGCTAGAACTCTTCAGGTTCTCCAAAGAACTCACCAAGAACAAGGTGGGCCAGATGTAGCCCACCAAATGATGTTGGACTCAAAGAGGAGGGACAGAGAAAAGGGTACTCTGAAATTTGGTGGCATCAAGCTACCACATAACCCATGGCAAATCAGTCTGAAAAGATGAACTGCAGAAAGTAGAACTCTGGCTCCTAGGAGAGGCAAGGGTACTGCTCCTGCACGTACTCTGGCAAAAGGTGTTTGATTAATATCCTAATTCTTTTAGATGTTTTTCTAAAGATAAAACTGTCCCTCAAACTCAGGAAACAGTGCTGGAAAAGATTGAGCCTGTCCTATGCCCCAAGGAGCTCTGTCTTTACTGCGAGACAACTCCGCTGCTTTCCACTTGCTACAGCTGAGGACGATCTCTTCTCACCCAAACGCCAGCAGCCAGGTAGATCAGCAAAGTCCCTTCCCGTCTTCGGCAGACATTTGTAGCTGAAGCACAGGCTTGTCCAGCCCCAGCAGCTGCCTGAGAAGCTGCCAGGGTTCACGGCAACTTCAGAGTCTGTAGGGGCATTACGAGAGCCAGGAACATGTGCTCTCCGCACCCCCCGTGCTCGGACAGCCCCGGCAGGACTCCCTCCGGCAGTGAACGCACAAGGCATCGTGCCATCCTCTAAGCACTGACCCAGCTACTTCTGGAGGGCCAGAAGCCCTTGGCAGGTGACCCTGATGACCGGCGTCCCCCCGGCGCTGATCGGCTGTCTAGCGCGGGTGCAGCTCAGCACCCTGCCCACCAGCCCGGAGCGGCAGCGCGAGGGGAAACGCCAGTGCAGGAGACCTAAAGCCACGTTCACCTTCCTATAAATGCCGGCAGCTTTCCCCAGCTGGCCGCCTCTGCCAAGCCAGCCTCAGAACAAGAGCCGAGCATAACACCAGCATATTTGCCCTTACGGGCACGAAACCTGGGCTGGGCAGCAGAGGAACTGCAGCCATAGGTGTGCACAGCTGGGACCAGCCAAGGCTCCCCGGGCCGAGGAGGCAAGCCAGCCCAACCCTAAATCCTATCACATCTGCCATGCCCCGTGTTTCCTTTGGCAGAGGTGGAGGCATTCCAGCCCTCCAGGCGCAGAGGCCTCCCCGTCCAGCCCAGGCTCTCCCCACAGCTCAGACCATGCTTGCAGGTTATGTTTCTTTCCTCCCTCCCAGGGAGGATGCTGCAGCCCGGCTCCCGAGGCAGGCACTTGTGCCACACAGCTGAGCCCTGGCATGCTCCAGAGGGACGACAAGTCTCCACGTGGCCACTGCCACGCTCATCCTGCTGAGCCCCTCAGCAAGGTGCCCCATACCACTGGGGCTTTCTCCCACCGGTGGCTCTGGGACACCTTTGCTTGGCTGCTTCCTAGTGGGGCGACCGGCTGAGAGCGGGAGTAAGGACATCAGCCAGTATGAAAAAGTTAAACCCAATGTCTCATCACACCACCACATTCAGTCCCATGCCTGATTTTGAACTATCAGGTCCAGTTTCGTGAAATCTCGAATTCTCGAATTTAGTGACCTTTTTAATACATTTGCGGAACTGTACTGTCTTGAAACCACATTTTCGTTGGGAAAATGCTCAGTTTCATAACAAAATTTAGCTACAGAAGTGCACCAGCTTTGGCCTGTTTCATGGACTTTGACAGACACCCCTCCTTAATGGGGCTGGGGGCTCCTCACATGACAAAACATAGAGCAAAACTCCCCTCTGCCTGTATTTTGGGTCAGATGTTCAAGATCAACACACCACTAGCACAACCCACAAAAATCATCTCCAGAACAAGGTTTATTGGACAGTTCCATGTATATATTCAACTGCAAACAGAAGTTCCTGATGTTTACCAAACCAAACGCAACCAGAGATAGAGGACTCCACAAGAAAGTGTCATACACAGCACTTGAAATTCCCACGCTCAGCTCTCACCGGGAAGATTAGTCCAACATGACCAAGAAACCAGAAGTGTCTGCACAAGAAGATGCTTGTGATGTATTTGAGCCCGAAGCATTTTTGAACGCATAGTTCAAGTGGAAAGAGGGGTAGGGCAGCGACAAAAGACAACATAAGAACAGCTGTGGAAACACCATCATCTTTCACCTCCTGCTCTCCTAAGACACAACTGGCCATTGGTGCCATGCAGCTGCTGCCAGCCAGAAGCTCTCGGCCAGGCTGCTCTGCTGGCTCCCATGCTCACAGCACCAGGGCTCCTAATCCTTCCTGCACCCAGGACTGCCCCTGGGGAACAAGCTGCCTTGGTAACTCAAACAGTGCTGCCTCCCACCAGCACAACCAGGACAAACCCTCCCTACATCAGAGGGGAGCTTGAGAAGCCAAAAGCCACTAGTATGGAGCTGAGGTACAATGGTGTTCAGGGCCATAAATAGAGACAAGCTCAAGAGGAGCATCATCACCATGAGGATGATGATGCCAGAAGCCAAATCTGAGATTCTGGCAGGCAACACGGGCTGAATTTAAGCACCTTGGTTCAAAGGGATCTGCAAGGCACCCAGTTCCAGTCCATGACTGGATGGATGTCTCCCCTGGCATCCCACCACACCAGCATACACCTGGAAGAGCAGGGTGACCCCATCAATGCAACGGGCAGCCCTGCATGAGACTGAGCCAGTCTCCACTGGCCACCCAGGACGGGACTTGTCCCCCACGCCAACTGCTGGGCTCTCAGCTGGCAGTGGCAAGTCGATGCTGCTCCCTGGTGCGATCGAGGATGCACACCTGGCCCGGAACAGGCAGCCCAACCCTGTGCACCACTGCTGCCAGCGCTCCCCAGGAGCACGTCTGTGCCACGGACCTACAACCTAGATGCTGCAGCACAAAGCAAACACGTAACAGTGCTGGGGAGGGATGGCTGCATTCTCCCCTGCTCCCAGAGCAATGCTCCCATCACAGGCTACAGCCTTCCCCTCAGGTAGCCCCCTCATCTCACACCTTGGTGGGACCAAGGCCCTCATAACCCTTGGCAGATGCCAGTCCTACAACCAGAGTTCACTGACAGACCTTGGCCCACCCTGTGAGGGGAGGAGGCCTCTCTGCCCAAAAAGCTCTCTGGTCAGAGTAGAGGTACCAAATGCAATAAGCAAGAAAAATAAAGTTATAGCCCCATAAAGTCCTCACACAAGGAGGATCAGACTCTTTAGAACAAGCCAAAGTTGTACCAGATCTTTTTTTACATGGTGAAGGGGGACTCGCCAAGAGCTTTGCTCCTGAGCCAACGGGACAAACTCAGGAGCAAACCACAGGAAAGACTAATGGCTTGAAGTGTTGGAGGGGAAATTAAAAATGTCAGAGGAGCCACAAGGGAAAGCAGTGATAAGAACTGCCAATCGTCAGCATTTACGTCACCACCACCAGAGAGGCTATTTTATTACATCTTAGTCTCCAGGGTCACAATTTCTCATGAGGCTGTTATTTTTGCCGCTTTGCTGATCTACGTCCCTTGGTATGCGCCCATAAGCACTGACAAAGGCGAACAAGAAGAGGTAAGCGCAGCGAGGTAGGACTGCAGACATACTTCTGCCTGAGAGCCTTTTGCTGGAAGGAAATGGCAACAATTACCATAACAATGAAGTAAATATCACTTCCCCTACACTAAAGCTGCTTTCATGTCCAAAAAATGCTTTAGAAGAATGAGGCATTATTACTGTAATTGAAAGAGATCACACAGAAAATTAATAACTTTCCCCCCCTCTGTGGGTTTGACAGCACTTGCCAGCTCCGCCATTTCCCAAGCCGGCAGCCTCCCGTGCAGCACCCGGGGTCCTTCAGGCAGCGGGACCCCGTGGCAGGAGGTATTGAGAAAAAAGGCAAGTTTCACCATCCCGTTCTTCTTTAAGGGCCGTTTACAGAAGCTGAAGTTCTCGTATGCCCCGCTTCCAGCAGCCCTTCCTCACCTGGGGCCCGCCGGGCCCTCAGAGCCTCGCAAAGGTGGCGGCAGAGCCCGGGGCGGCCGGCAGCTCACCGGAGCCTCCGGTTTGCGGAGGAATTGCTGGCAATCAGCGCAATTCCTGCCCCCCGGGGCAGGGGCCAGCCCCGACAAGAGGCCGAGCAGCACACCCCCCGCACAAAGCCACCAAGGGTCAGGGACTTTGGGGTTCATTGCCCCCAGGCAGGGAGAGAAGGGCACGCGCGCCCTCGCTTTTTGTTGGGCTGCTGCGAGC
>NW_010542909.1:0-12540 GCF_000687285.1 Phaethon lepturus
GCCTTATTAAACCTCACACAGTTGACCTCAAACAAGAGAATGTTGTGGGAGACAGTGTCAAAGGCTTTACTAAAGTCCAGGGAGACAACATCCACAGCCTTTCCCTCATCCACTAGGCGAGTCACCTGGTCATAGAAGGAGATCAGGTTGGCCAAGCAGGACCTGCCCTTCATGAACCCATGCTGGCTGGGCCTGATCCCTTGGTTGTCCTGCACATGCCCTGTGAGTGCCCTTCTAGATGAACCTCTCCATGATCTTCCCTGGTATGGAGGTCAGGCTGACAGGCCTGTAGTTCCCAGGATCCTTCTTCTATCCCTTCTTGTAGATGGGTGTCACATTGGCAAATGTTCAGTCGTTTGGGACCTGCCCTGTTAACCAGGACTGCTGATAAATGATGGAGAGTGGCTTGGCAAGCTCCTCTGCCAGCTCTCTCAGTACTCTCGGGTGGATCCCATCAGGCCTCAGAGACTTGTGCGTGTCCAGGTGGCTTAACAGGTCCTTAACTGTTTCCTGCTGGATTATGAGGAGTACATTGTGCTCCCCATCCCTGTCTTCCAGCTCAGGGGGCTGAATACCCTGTGGATACCTGGACTGGCTATTAAAGACTGAAGCAAAGAAGGCATTAAGTATCTCAACCTTGTCCTCGTCCTTGGAGACAATGTTCCCCGCCATATCCAGTAAGGGATGGAGATTCTCCTTGCCTCTCTTTTTGATGTTAATATATTTGTAAAAGCATATTTTGTTATCCTTTACAACCATGGCCAGATTGAGTTCTAGCTGGGTTTTTGTCTTTTTAATTTTGTCCCTGCTTGGCCTAACGAGATCCTTGTACTCTTCGTGAGTTGCCTGCCCCTTCTTCCAGAGGTGATAAACTCTCCTCTTTCCCCTGAGTCTCACCAACAGCTCCCTGTTCATCCAGGCTGGTCATCTTCCCTGTCAGCTCGTCTTACAGAACATGGGGACCGCCTGCTCCTGCTCCTTTAAAATTTCCTGCTTGAAGACTGTTTCAATAATATGATGAAAAAGGAATGTACATTCAAAAATCCTCAAAAAACTAAAAAAATTTTTTTGTTTAAAACACACAAATTGTTACAAATTACAGGTAGTTACCAAAATCCAGGATTTTCTGTATGAAGAGAAATGGTAGGTGACCATGTATTCTGAAGTTCTTTTCTTTTTTTTGTGTGTGTGTGTGTGTGTTTGATTTTAGCATATAATACTGTTCTTCAAAATTATGTGATTCATAGATATGTGAAGAGACTCTTACCACAACTCTATCACATTGTTATATGACCAAGTCTATCAGCTTTTTCTAGGATGCATTTTTACAGACAGCCATGATTTCCATTTCACTGTGAGTCAGCCTTACATGTGATCAGCAGTTTTTAGGTAGAATTCTGCTGGAAACCTGTGAGAAAAGAATTTCCAAGCAATATAAAAAGTTTCAGTAGAAATTTTAAGTCCTCATCCCCTCATTTATACAAATTATAAAATGTTGATTATGGTTTGTAATGTAAAGCTGTGTATTTTCATTTTTTCCTTTAGCTGTGCTTGTGTGTTGCAGAGGGGAGTATTTTCAAAAGAATGGTTAAACACGTAACATTGTAGAGATTACTTTCTGGAGCACTTGCCACTAATTCCCTCAGGATTTGCAAACTTCTTATTGCAATGTACTTGTGACTTGTCAATTTTTGTGTGGCATAGCAAAAGCAAACAGGAGAAATTTATGGGGAGTGTCATTTTCACTTATATCTATTATGACTCAAACTAAGTTTTAAACCAATTTTAATCTAGGCCAGAGAACTGGTAGCTGCCCAGAATGAAAACCTTCTAAAAAACTGTGGTTTTTATTGCTAGCTGAACCATGTGCAACCTCACAAACAATGCATAGTCAAGCTACAGATTTCCCTATCGAGTTCTTACTGGAGGCACATGAAGGAATAAACCACCAAATCCACAGTAAAATGATAACCGTGGCAGAAAACACTCTGTCCTCAAAACCTCATGTATCTGGTCACCTGCAACTTTTTTCTTCTTTTTTTAATGTTAAATAAATTTGGATTATTTTTATGAAGTCTGTGTGAGATGTAAAATTGCAAACCATGCCTGATTAATCTAATCCAGTATTTAGCAAAATACTTTTCCAAAAAGCTTGAGAGTAATATTTTCAAATGGCTGGAGGGATAAACTCAATGTTAATTGCAATGTCTTGAGTCTTTTTAACTGCAAATACTCGAACAGCTGAGAACACAGTAAGCATGAGATGTTCATGAAACCAGCTGTTGTAATTTTAGGTTTCTTAGCTGCATCAGCTGCTGGGAATCTGTGAATTTCCTCTAAATCAGAGTAGTGCTCTTGGAAAACAAGCCATTTGGCTGGACACTTACAGCTTTATAACTGTTGGCCTGAGTGTATATTTGTAATATTACAAATGTATATTTTGTTTTGTTTCTACTGATTTCCATTTTCATGTGCAAAGTAATTTTTAAGCTTCATTGACTTCTGTGCTGTCTGAGATTAACAGTTTACTGTTTCCTGAAGACAGTTTAGCCTATATTACTTCCATGTTTATATTTCTTCTAGAGATACTCAAGCAAGTCTTAGAAAAATGTCATGTCCCTTCTGCACTTTGTTCTTCAGAATAATTAAAACAATAAGAAAACACTTCTCAGCTTAAATGGACAGTGTCTGAGACATGTAAAAAAAAATGAGAGACTAAAATTGAATGTACTACATCTCACAGCCTACCATGCCATGCCTGAAAAAAATCATTTCACTATTCCTGGGACATTTTGTGAAATATCTGCACTTACATGTTCAGCCCCTTGAATTCATGAAGAGTCTGTGTGATTTTTGCAGTTCACCTCATGTGTCACACCCCAAGTCATGGGCTGTGACTATGAGAGAACACCTGATGCTCCAGCATCTTTAGAATAAGGCTATGTCATTGGACCTAAAAATGCATAGAACAATCTGATTTTCAGCAGTGACAGTAATGATGGCATTGTTATCTAGATATTTTAAAAAAATAAGTACCTTTTCAGTAAGAGAGACTTGTAAATTTTCTCAAGTTTTGGTGGATTGCATTTGGCACAGGAAGACAGAAGAACCTGTTACTAGAGTTAAGTACTTTTATCTTCATGTTTCCCAGTTTGTAGACAATTTTTCAATAAAACGTCAGCAAATAACCAGCTTCATATTTAGATCTTGAAAATCTGACCCTCAGCCTTTCTAGATATGTAAGATACCTACTTATTTTTCGTAAATACAACCCACATTAAAGAAAGTGTCATATATGGGCCTTAGGAGCATCTAGTAGAAACATTTCTATTTGTAATTTTTTCCTCTCAGAACCTTGAGGATTTTTCCATTGCAATTTGTAAGTGATTTCTGAATGTTTGTTTTTGCTTATTCAAAGAATTCTTAATTTCTGAAAACCTGTTTTCTGGTGAGAAAAGATTTCCAGTGAAATCTGACAGTGGTAATCTGATGTCTCAACTTTTTCACATTTATTTAATTTGCATAATGTTGCTTTTAAAAAGAAAATGTATATTAGAATAATCTTTTTATGTTTGTTTGTTATTATTGTTATCTTTTCACATGCAAAATAAAGAAAACTGGAAAAAAGTCTGGCATTGCATATGCGTATGCGAGGAATGAATTGACTAGGCAGTCCAAAGTCTCAGCTTCCTAGAGGGCAGCAGGACTCTTTGCATAACATGGTCCCAAGCTGCTGTTAAAGTGAGGGCTAGGATAAATATTTGTATCCATTCATTTACACATTAAAAGAATAAAACATAACAAAAAAATCTGGGGTCAGTTTTACACTTTTGTTCAGTTTGGGCAGAAAAATAACTTGAAAGAATAGATACGAATATGAACAAAGCCTTTGTTTTAAAGGTTTTATTTTTAAGAAAATGCACAAAAAAGACACATAGGTTTAATGTCAGAGAGATAAAATGTCAGAGGCTAGTTGTGAAACCTGGAGTGGACAGAGCATGGGAAAAAAAGCAAAGCATCACTATAATAGACAAACAAGAAGAATTATGAACATGATGAAGCAGAATTATGAAACAAGAAGAATTATGAACATTATGAGCAATAGCAATTCTAATCCATGCAGCTGGGCTGGAAAAAAAGACAGATGGTGAGAAGAAGAGAGGATGGAGAGAAATGCAATGATAACTTGAGAGAACATGTGTTATGAGGAGCAGCTGAGGGAACTGAGGTTATTTAACCTGGAGAAAAGGACGCTCAGTTGGAGTTGTCATCGATCCATGGGACATGGTTTAGTGATGAACTTGGCAGTGTTAAGTTTACAGTTGGACTTGCAGATCTTAAAGGACATTTCCCAACATAACTGATTCTCTGATTCTCTGTTTCTCTGATTCTCTGTTTCTCTGATTCTAGTATTCTATGAACAGCTCCGGTCCAGCATTGCCAGCATTGAGAACTTTCATGTATGGGACCTAGGAAACCTGTACAGATTGTCATGAGATGGACTGACATAGGTGAAAATATCTGGGAGGCTATGACCCCCTCCAGCCAGCCACACAGAAGTCTGAAGCCATCTTGTTTTCTTGTAGGGCTTGGTGTGTAACTTACTAAAATCAAAACAGACGAGATCAAGAAGATACAGAAAGTCAACTGAAATAAATTATTCTTAACAAAATTATGAAAAAAATTAAATTAAATAGATTATATTAAAAATATGGATCATCTACAGTACTTTCTTAACAAATGTAAGAGGTACTATTTTCCATTTTTTAAAAATGCTTGAATATGTAGCTTAAAGTTTTGCTGCAGGGGTTTTTTTTTCATTTTTTTTTTTAATTTTTTTAAAGAAGCTTACATTGTCAGGAAGAACTGTCTGTCCTGATACTTTAGTCACAAGGTAAGATAGCTGGTAAATATTAGAGAACAGTCCTAGAACACTTGATACATGAAGACAGGGCTTGGGAACTCTGAGTCCAGTTAAACACTCTCCCTTCTCTAATGCAGAGTTTGTTTGTCCTTTCTGAAACATTACTCTTCTGAACAACTGATAGGTGAAATGTTTGCTGTATCACTTTCTGTCACAAGGGTAACCATGAGAAGAGAATTGTAAAAACTAAGCAAATGACTGAGAAGTGCTCAGATACATTAATAACAGAAACTGGCATATAACTTAATCCAGGTCAATGTTAGCAGTACAAGAATCTTCAAGTAAGTGCAAAAATATAGGGTCTCAGTGGTCCTTGAGGAACCTATAGAAAAGACAGTCTTTGGAGAGAGAGAAGGCAGCAGCAGAAACCAAGGAAACAATATAACGTTTAATGTTAAAACAAGTAAAAGACTAATAAATCAGAGTGCTGGGAGTGTTGACCAGCAGTTTGATATGGTGGGAAGGTAAAGAACCTGGATTTTGGAAATTGAAGCAACAACTATGCAGTTGAAACAATAGAAGGAGTGTTGTTTAAATGGATTCATTTCTCATGGAGTAATAAGGAAATATGTTTATTATACAACACATGTAGATGAGAGTAGAAATTTGAACCTTTGCCTCCTGTATATTTGAAAAAAAAATATTATAACCACTTATTAGAGTGATAGAAATAGTGTCCTCGACACAATTCATATTTAATTGTATATTCAGTGTGGAATAGCTCAAAGCAATGCAGAAAAGAAAAAAGTTTAAATACATTAAATGATTTACTGTATGAGAAACCCATTTTCTGCTCAATAAATTCACTTTATTACACAGTTAAGTTTTATCAAATTCACTTTTAAAGGGTGAGTGTCTTTTAAGTACAGAATAAAACCCGCTTACCTTCCCTTACTGTTTGTATTTCTTCAAACATAGCATGGGATCATTAAATGCATTTGAAGAAAACCCAGAATCTATATTGTAGGTGGAGGGAAAGCCAAGAAAACCTGTTCTGCTGCTGGTTAGTCTGAAAATAAAAGGCTGCTGAACACTTTTTTTTGTTTGTTTGAGAAAACACCATATTCCTTTGGAAACTGAATTATAATTGACTCAGAATTCAGTAAAACTGTGTTTGTAGGTCTATGCAGTGACTTATACTGGAGCCCAGACTGATGGGCTGAAGAAACCCAGTGGTTCATCACATGTGAAAGAGCAGTGACGTAATGTGATCAGCAACAGCTCAGCTACGGCACAGTTGAAGAGGTGGCTAATGCATGGCAGATGCTGCTGTGTTCTTGTCCCCTTAAGCAAATGTGCACCCATATCCCATTCCAGCTCATGTCATTTTCTTTATTTGTGTACTCTAGCAGGTGTTTGAACTACTTTCAGAATGTTACTGAAAAGCATGGGAGTTTTCCGTTCAAATCAGAAGCACATGTAAATATGAAAATCAAGAATGTCAGCCGGTATATGATACACCAGAGGAAAGGAAATGTTCCTGGAAGAAAAAATGTGATTGAATCCTGTGGTATTTCTACATTTGAGCTTTCACATGTCAGTGGATGCAATGAAGTCAGGCTCATGATCTGTTCCTTATTTCTGGCCTTTATGTTTTTTATATTATGGCAGAGAATCCTAATATCCAGTCATTGCTCAACAAAAGCATGAACAAGATGGACTCTGTGAGATGCTTGGACGTATTTCAATAACTCTAGTGAAGAGCAATGAGAAAAAGCCCACAGTAAAAAATGATCTTTACAATTCTGACCACTCACTGAACTTTTCAGCAATGTGTTTTCCTGAAAGAACATTTTTTCAGGTTTATGAGATCTACATTGGTCTGTAGATGGGGAAAAATGGGGAAAATGGGGAAATGGGGAAAAAAATATGGAAAATTTTTTTGGAAAAAAAAATCTACCTTTCCTGCTTAAAGAAGAAAGAAAGAAAATAACTCAAAAGTTTGTAAAAAGTGATGGTTTCCATTACTGCCTTCAGACAGTATTATAAAGACCTTCAGAGCTAAGTACTCTGCAAATCCACATCAAGGTCTGGGGACTCAGTACACACCATGAGGAAATTTTCCTTCTAGTATAACTCAGAGTTTATGTGGATATAGGACAACAGGTCATGAAACCATTTCCTCTGGCAGAATTAGAGCAGAACTATGCAAGAATCTTCAGCTGCCCCCTCAATCTTGATCCAATTGACAGCTGACAGTGGCTGTAGAGGTAAAAATACATATGATGAAAGATAATGATGTTATCAGTCTCCACCTCATCTTTCCTGGGTGTTTGAAAACTCCTATTTCCATCTAGGAATGAGCAAGCATGATGGGACCAGTTCAGGAAACACTGGGTCTCTCACATATTGCATCACATCACATGCAAGAGATTAAAACTTCAAGGTCAATTTACAGGAAAAGTAGGAGAACTGCAAAGCTGAACTGAAACTGCATGTCATAGAGAAAAGGGTGTGTGTGGAGTGGAAGACTGTTTGGTTAATTGATTTTTGTTTCACACTGAAAAAAAAAAAAGGTGATAAGTTAGTTAGGAACATGGGTAAAGGGAATACATAACTACTGCACCAATTTTTCTGTCCACCAGATGCTCAAAGTACAGCCTGTTTTTAACCATGATGAACCTATAATGTCCTTTAAAAGGCCTGGGTTTGTGTCAGCAGTTGCTCTAAATGATAAAATCAGAGTTGCTATGGTTGGAGGGAGAATTATGTTCTCAATGTATTATTCTTAGGTCATACCAAAGAGTAAATCAGGCTATTGACATGAACGCAAATTCATTTGTGACTATATGTGCACAATGGAATTAAGCAACAGGACACAAAGGGAGTTTGATAACTCTGAAATTTTGTACTCTCTTGTGTCCAGGTAATTTTGCTCAGTCTAGACAAGTCTGTTGCTATGGGATTGATCATTGTTGTCTATTTCTGTCTGCAGTAAGGAGTCATTTGGTGATTGTTTTTTCTTGAGCACAACAGGCTCAATTACAGATTGAATGGGTTTTTAAGGGTACATTTTGCAAAAGAGATGAGATGGTTTTAAACCTGTAGGAACATCTTAGAAAGTCTCTGTGAGGCTGTTGGACACTTAATTGCTCTTTGAGTTGATACAGTACTTGGTGAATTTCTAGAAAATTAGTAAGAGTCCACAGTAAAAAGATTTATGTAGGTCTGTCATATAAATCCTAGGTCAGACCCATTAGCTGATGTAAATCAGCATAGTTCAATTTCCATATATCTACCATGATTTATACTAGCTCAGAGCCTGGTCTTATATTTTCTCATTCCGACTAGGACATTATTTTTTAAAAGGGAATTTGTTGTTTACAATACCCTAGAGGTGCAAAAGAGCCAGGTTTCAAACTTAATTTCACTGAATGTATTCTTATGTATTCCTTCTGCCTGAATCAAAAACATAGGGAACCTATAAATTTGGAATATTTTTTTCAGCAGTATTACTACAGAGATATTTTATATTAGCTGTCTATTCAGAAAGTCTGACACATGTTGCAAGTAATGTTTTATACAAGAAAGCATACGAGCAAACATATGGAATGACTTGTCCTTATGTAAACATAAAGATAGGTTGTGAATCTGAGCTGCTGTAGCTGTTCTGCATAGTTTTACAAATAGACACACTTCATCGTAAGAGGAGAGTCTTGGCTACATGGGCATACAACACTGTTTCTTGCGGTAGAACTGCCCCCTCAGAGGTATTTGGGAGTGATTCATATGGGCCGGTGTTATTCACAAATTACTCAAGTGTTTATGAAATAGTCCCAGGAGGAATGAAAGTGCTATTACCACATTTTAGTCAGGATGAAGTGGTATGGATAGCAGGAAAACCAGCGCTCCACTCGAAGAAATGAGATCCCCAGCATGCCTCACCATGCACACCACAGATGGGATTTACTCAAAAACAAAACTCAGAAGGAATTGCACAGCGCACCTCCCATGACAGGGGAACAAAGCAAAGAAAACTGGATGAGGCCAACCATTCCCTTGGGTGATGGCCAGCTTCAGAGAGGAAAAGCTCCGTGGCCTTATCGAATACACTCACATTTCATTGCTGTGGTGGGACGTTGCAGTGCCAGACTAAAACAGCTCAGACCCTGAGAACATCATCTGTCAGTCTTTATTCTCTTAACCGTAGATAAGTGTGACGAGCTAATCTCTCACATGAAGGACTGGTCATGTCTCAAACATTGCTCTTGAGAGATATGTGGCCGCAGAGAATGCACAGGTGTTGTGGAACTAGCCATCCAAGGGATGGAGATAGCATAAGTCCTCTGTGGGCAGGTCAGAGTGCTTCTCCCAACTCCCTCAAAAGCAACTGGTGCATCAAAAGGTCAATTGTTGGTTAACTCCCAAATGGGAGGACTTCAACCAGCAGAGACCCTCTATGCCCCCCCTTCCATTAAATTAAGGTTCTAGAATTTTAAACAGGTTTGTCTCAGGTGTTAGCAGGCGCATATTCCACCACTCCTTCACTAAGAAAACTACGACTATGCTGGATCCCAAGGTGGTGATATTCTCTCTCTCTCTCTCTCTTCCCCCCCTCCCCACCCCCACCCCTTCCCCTTTATTTTGATAAGTTTAGGACCGTTTGGCCAGTTGCCACATTCTCTGTTACCTACCAGTTAATAAAGGATAAAAATTGCCTCAAAAGAGTAGTTGTCACTCGTTCTTATTTATCACACAGAGAATCACCAGAATTACCTACACCAAACCCCGCTGAGCAGGATGGGACAAGTATACAAAAGTACCAGGCAAAATTAGAGAATAATCCTCCATATTTCTCATAAGAATGTGAAACTCATACTCCAGCCAAAGCAACAGGGGATGAAAAACATGAGATGGAAATTGTGTTTGCATCTGGGCAAATATTTCACTTGCACCAGACTAGGCATGCTTAAGTGTGTGTCTTGACCCATATTCATATTTGAGCTCTTCTTTTATTGGTTTGGTTTTTCCCCTAATTTCTTCATATAGTGGCCAACATCTTCTGAGTTGTGTTTTCTTCTTAGAACTCCCAATCTCTGCAGAGTTCCTGACTTACCTATCACCAATGAAATTCATTGACTGAGCTCATGCTTGACTATTTTTCTGTCTGTCAGAAGCCACATAGGATCTACTACTCATTTTTCTTGTGTATACCTTCCCTTTCATCTTCTGAATGAAAAGAATGGATCAGAAATGAAAGCTGTCACTCTGTGTCTATCAGTATTAATGGATGTTCAGTGTCTGATAACACTAGGCAGAGGTCCCACAATGTGAGAGTCTCATTCCCACTGTAGATTTTCATCCTTTTGCTGTTTCTCAAGAACAAATATTCTTTTGTAGAACTTTTTCCTTCTTTCTTCTCTTTTTTTTTTTTTTTTTCCTCTAGGTCACTTTACAGGACAAGAATATCACTACATTAGAGAATAGAAGTAGAGTTCAATTTTTCATGTAGTTATTATATGTCAGTTCTAAGGACTCCAATATATACTCCTACTTTATCCTATTTTATCTACGATGGTATTCTTTCATCCTGAGGTTTAGGGTGCCTCCATTTTCAGAGGAACTTATGTGTATTTTCATTGCATGAGCCAACTTACCTTAAAATTGGATGAATCGCCCTAGGAATGTGCCTCTTATCTCTTCTGAAAATAGAGTATGGAGCATGTACCAGGCGTTTAGCTTTCTGATGGTTACACCAATACACAGGTCTTCCTGGGAAGCAGAAAGATCAGATTTGAAAGAAAACTGAAAATAAATGTTTTCCTCCAGTGCCTTCACCAATGTTAGCCATCAGAAACAAGTGTCATAGAATCATAAAACCTCAGGCTGGAAGGGACTTCAAGGATCACCTGGTCCAATCTTTCTTGGCAAAAGCAAGGTCTAGACAAGATGGCCCAGCACCCAGACCAGACAAATCTTAAAAATGTCTTAAAATTCCCTTAAAAGGGAATTCAATAGCTGATTGTTCTCATTGTGAAAAATTTTCCTCTTGTGCCCAATTGGATTCTCCCCAGGGGTAACTGGCACCCATTATGCATCACATTTTCCATGTGACTCCTTGCAAAAAGGGAGTCTCCATCTTTACAGTAGCCACCCTTTGAAAACCAGAACATGGTGACAAGGTCCCCCCTCAGCCTTTTTACAAACCTAGTTTTCTCATCCTTTCATCATATGGCAGTGTTTCCAGTCCTTTTATCATCTTTCTGGCCCTTTGGACCCTTTCTTGCCTGTCCACGTCTTTTTTGCATAGTAGGGACCAAAACTAAACACAGTATTCCAGGTGTGGTTTGACAAGCACTGAGGAGAGTGGAATAATGGCTTTATTGATGCAGCCCAGCTTCCTGTTGGCTTGCTTTGCTGCAGAAGCACACTGTTCATTCATATTGAGCTTGTGTCTATCAGGATCCCCAGGTCCCTTTCTACAGGGCAACTCCCCAGCCGGATAGATCCCAAGCTGTGCTATTTTCCTGGATTGTATTTTCCCAGGTGCAAGACCTTGAATTTGTCTTTGTTGAACTTCATAAGGTTCTTGTCAGCCCACTCTTCCAGCCCATCTAGATCTTCCTGCAGTGTGGCTCTCACTACGGAATTGTCCACTTCTGCACTCAGTTTGGTATCATCAGCAAATTTCATCAGGGTACAGCTGATCCCAGCCTCCAGATCACTTATGAAGATGTTAAACAATGTTGGGCTCAATATTGATCACTGGGGGACCCCACTTGTGACATGTTGCCAATTTGAAAGGAAACTGTTTACCACCACCCTCTGGGTATGGCCTGTCAGCTAGTTCCCCACCCACTGCACAGGCCACTTGGTTAGACTGGAACGCATCACTTTGTCTAGGAAGAGGCTGTGGGAAACTGTATCAAAAGCCTTGGACAAATCCAGGTAGGCAATGTCCACCACTTGCCCCACATCAATCGAGCAGGTTACTTTGTCACAGAAGGTGGACAGGTTTATCAAGCATGATTTGCCCTTGGTGAGTCCATGCTGGCTTTTCTCAACCATGTGCTTTATCTAACTTGTCATAGCCCCCAGAAGGATACTTTCCATAACTTTTCCAGGGACTAAAGTAAGACTGATGGGCCTGTAATTTTCTGAATCTTCCTTTAAGACCTTCTCATAGATGGGGGTGACATTAGCCTTCTTCCAGCCTTCTGGGATGTCCCCTGATCTCCACAACTTCTCCAAGATTATGGCAAATGGCCTTGCAATGACATCAGCCAGCTTTCTTAAGACCTTTGGGTGAATATTGTCAGTGCCCATTGATCTGTAGGGGTCAAGCTCCTGTAATAGTTCACATACTGATTCTTCCTTCACTGACTCTGTGTCTGTGGTTTTTTTTTTCCCCAAGGCCTGTGGCTCAACGGTGCTGGTAATGACTGAGGTGAAGAAAGGGTTGAGAACCTCTGCCTTTTCAGCATTGCTGGTGACTAATTCACCTCTCCTCTTTAACAGTGTCTCGCGTTGCATACACTCCAGTTTTAATATTGGAGATAATATCATGGATTCCAGCCTACTTGCCTCCAATATCACTGTTACTCTGATGGCTCCTAGTTGTACTGCTAGGCTGTGAAGAGTTCACATATTTTTGATAAACATCTACATTGACAAGG
>NW_010542910.1:0-11695 GCF_000687285.1 Phaethon lepturus
CGGGAAGGGCGTTAGAGACGGGGTGGGCAGGCAGAACGCAACGCGGTGTAAGGAGGGTGAAATTGCAAAACGAGGAGGCCGAAGTTGAAGAAAATACCTTTATGAAATACATATCCTTTGGCAGCTAAACACGCTGTACGTAGAGCAGAGTAAGGGGTGGGATTGCAGAAAACAACCTTAACGCTTGTCAGTATGTGCTGTACTGACCATAACTAACCATTTGCATTACATTTCGCTGTTTGTTAGCACGGTGTAAAATCCACCCCCGATATGCAATAACGTGCTTCTGCTGACTTTCTTCTGGCACAGCGCTATCTGTTTTAGTCAAAGTCATTGCTCCATCAAACTATATTTTTATGATTTATTTCTCATTGGAGCAGAAATTCAACCTGATGTTCAAGGTTATGATAATCCACATTTATAGATTTGCCTTTTTTAACATTGTTTATGCTGGTCTTTAATTGTACTAGTTTGCACAGACAGTTTTCTGACAGTCATGCAAGCCTTAACTGGCACAGAAAAATTGCTTCTGTAAGAACGTACATAGAGATCCGGCAGAACGATGCTTAATCATAGCAGTCGTTCAAATTTAATGTGTGACATAACTTACGAGAAAATGAATCTGCGCCTTCAAAAGCAGTAATTTCCTTAACTTAATTAAACAATATTTAAGAATGAGGGCATCCTCTTCCTAATTCTTCAAGCAGGCAAGCATCCCCAACTGCCAAGGTGCTTCACCAAAACAGTTACTTGCTAGTGTGGCTCCTGTTGTCACATTTGACATGTTCTGTTCACAGCAACATGCAGATGTTAAACAGCCTGAACTTACCCAATGGGTTATTTACAGTAGCTGTTCAAACTTGCTGTGGTCTTTCCAGTGTAGTCAACATGCGATAATAGATGTAATGGTATTTTTTTGCTCTGTAATAGCTAACTTCTTCATGAAGGACTTACTAAATATCTGTATTATGATTTTTTTTTTTAATATAAAATTGTTGATTGTAATTTTTTCACTGAGCTTTTCATCAGGTTGTACTCTGTATATCTTAAATGCAACCTCAATTCATACAGGTCATGCTAGGAAGTTATTTTGCATAATAAGACTAGAGACTTGGCAAAAGGAAGCTTAGATAAAACATCAAATTGCTTGCTTGGTTTTTGTACTACTACTACTAAGCTGTATCCTTATTTCACTTTCCTTTTGATAAATGCCTTCTGTATTTCCTCTGTTGTTAGTAGCGGAAACATCAGTTTATTTGCAAAATAGTGAAAGGCTCCCAGGACTTACAAAGGGCAATATATGCTTAATTGTGTTGCCAATTACTAATGTAACACAGCATTCTTTAAAACATTGTTCTTGTGCACTACCTTTGTTATTTGCTGAATTTGTGTAATTACATTAACATGCAAAATTTATGCTGAAAGAATTAGCGTGCTTACTAGTAGCATGTCCTAAGACACACAAATCTAGTGAATAAATACACATTTGTATATTTATAAGTAAGTATGCATTCCTGTTTGAAGCAGGAACAAATAACCAAAATGATGGTTTCCTTTGAGAAGTACACCGAGACCTTTGTGCCATTTGAAGCTGTAGCTAAACTGAAGTGTGCCCATATATATGTATTTCTTCTGGCAGTGTACTTGCAGACATGTATTCAAAAAGGATTTGTAAAAACCTAATGATATTTTAGTGTAGTCATTTTCCTTAATACAACGTGTTACCTAATTTCACTGAGGTTTTTGCCAGCATTGTACAGTACTGTAATGCATGCACCACTTACATGCAGCTAGTTTAATATTAACATTGTAAAATCAAGTACGTGTACAGGAAGGTGCTAGGATTTGTATTACTTTGGTTCTTTGTTCATATTAGAAATTACTAATTATGATCACATACTTTATTTTTCCACAGAAGATGTGCTTGATTCAGTGCATGAGTGGGAAGTAGTGACTTTTAATTTCTTTCAAGCTGTGGTTTCTAGATATTTATAATCCGTTAGTAACTACATGGTTAGAAAAACAAGTAAAAATCAAACACACTAATTGAAAATGTGGCAAAACACTAACATTTCATGTTACAATTACTTAAAACCATAATGCTTTTTGTTAAAGTAATTAAATGTAAAAGGGATATAGGTTTTTTAAAAAAAATTGGCATTTCCGATTGAGACACGAGATAAATACATTATTGATGATAGTCAAAGGTATTAATCTTACGCTGTTGTGTGAAAAATTCCAAGAAATACTGTAGTGGACACATATCCCTGTGTGGGTGCGTGGACTTTGGTACTGCCTGTGCTTAGAGTTAAAGCACCTCTATTAAATTTGTATAGCGCTGTGCATTGAAACTGCTTGTACTCCTTTTCTTCCTTTTGTATAATTTGCCAGTTCAAACAAGTATTCTGGTATGATTTACACTTACTCCAGTGCATTGCTGCTAAATGGACTAGCATGTCCAAATAAATGTATTAAATGTTAATGTTTTGGGCATAAGTGGGGTGCTCTGAAAAAAGGTGCCTGGACATCTGCGGGCAATCTTTACAGTCTGATGAAAGAACTTTTGTTTTCTTCATCAGTGCCTGTTTTCAGTGCAGGTGAATTTGCTTGGCACAAAGTTAAAAAAACACCACCCAACCAAATAAAAAACCCTCTAATCTGTTTAGTTTTAATCTTCACAGAGGCTTTTAACATACAGCTTTGGCTGTTAAATTTTATCCACTGAATTCTAAAGTTGAATTTAAGCACTAGAGTAAAATAGTCTTTTCAGATAACAAGCTGTTTACAAATTTACAATTTCCCAATGATCTTTTCACAGAATGATGTACTACAGTGTTATATACCTCAGGTTAATGGATCTGTTTACCTCCACACTGCATATAGTAGGTGTCAGTAAAGCACAGTTTGTGTAGGGACTATTCCTTCTACAAACTCACATTCAGCTTTAGGTAGTTTCTTCTGTAAAGTAGACAAAATAACTGGGACAATAAAGGCATTTGTCTTTCAGGATCATACTGGAGGAAACAGGGCTTGTTATTTCCAGAAATGTACATTTTCTTCCTTCAGCAGAGTAATGAATAAAAATTGTAACTATCATTTGAACTTTTTTTTCTCTCTTTCACAGGTTGGAGAGTAGGTTAAGAGTGCTTATGTTCTACAATGTGCTCCTAATAAGAACATGTGAATTCCTGAGATTTTTTTCTACACAGCTTAGGATCACTTCAGAGGTTTTAAACTTACAGGTAGTTTAAGAACACCATGGAAAGCATACTTCAGAGCGCTAGAGCCCATTTAGTTTCTACTACTGTCACTTTTCTTGGACACAAATTAGGAGCAAGGCTCTAGCAAGACAGGCGCTGTATTAATACAAAGGAAAGGAAGGTACAGTCCAAAACTGTGAATATAGAAGAGGAAAAATTTTTAATTAACACTAAAACTTTCCTGTCAGTAACTATGTAATCTTTCCAAGCCTCTTGGAAAGAGAGGTATGCATGTAGCACGTGATGACAGATGGTGCAGGGGTAGTCAAGTGAAGTGAGGGGAACCAATATGAAGGATAATTGAGTTTGCGTTAATCACGCTGCTCCCTTTCTCCCCCTCCAATCCCCACCAGACAAACCAACGAACCCATGGAATGAACAAACCTGTGTTTGTAAGTCGACATGTAGTGTTTTGGAATGTGCAGGTACTCCAGGCGCCGCTGGAGAAGGTGGCAGGAATTCACTCGGCAAAAGAGTCTATGGGAGTCGGGAAGCGTGGCCCCAGCGCAGGGGGATGCTACTGAAATCATGGGGTAAAACTGTGAGGAATTGGCGTTGGTGCTGGTATTGTAAACCCTGGAGCTCCATCGCGTGGCGAAAGCTGTGCACAGGCTGGAGGCTTGGCTGCAGTAGTGAAGTCATCTTTGGCAGTGAGCTCATTCATCTGTGCCAGTGCTATGTGACAGTTACACAGTTGCACAATTACAGTGTCATTTTATTCGCTTTAGCTGCTTTGGGGATTTTAAAATGCAAACATATGGTGACTGGGAAAATAGCACTTTGAACTCAGCTGTTAATAAGGAAAGTAAATTAACAATGTATTTCTTAAAAGCATAAAGTCTCATCATAGTCTGTTTATTGCTGAAGAAGAGAATATACAGGTAGATAACCCTGAAACTCTTGTGCTATACTAAGGTGTGATATCATCAGCACGGTGACTTCAGTAGCAGGGGTGTGTGCAACAACAGATTCACTTGACGGTGAGAACATACCAAATCAGTAGAGGCTGTGCCAGGAGCATAATTTATCAAGCACGCTGTACATCAGGCTTCTCTGCGTGCCAGAAAACCTTAATGCATGATATCAGAGAAGCAGCGTACAACAGGCCTCCAAGAAGACCTGGCAGATCTCATTCTGTAAAAGGACACTGCAGCTTAGGTGATACAGTTTTTAAAACTTGTTAGAAATAACCCACAAGTTAGAAACCCCCAAAACTGCAGGATTAATATGAATCAGAACACTAATTTGCTAGACTTTGTGTGAATACACTGTAAAACAAAAAAACCCAAAAGGTAGCCTGAATTGCTTCCAAAAGAAGATTTTGACTAGAACTTTAATTCTATACCCTTCTAGTATTAAACTGAATTAAAAATGATACCCAAGTGATGCAACCTCAATAAAATTACTTTTCTGCAAGTGTTAGAAGACAGGATACCTGATGATCTTTCATAAGGTGTATTTGTTACAGAATGAGGTTTTCCTTATATCCTATGTGTACTATATGATCTCAAGCCAGACTACTATATATAATCAGATGATAGCAATTGGAAGTAGTTCATAATGTTTCTTCAAGGACTTTTTTTTTTTACCTTAAGTAACAGCCTATCCAGACTGTACTAGATGAAAGGCTCTTGTTTCAGCAAGCTGAAAGGAGACAGCTTCTTAAGGACTGATGAGCCGCAAGTACCTAACAGAAAAATCTGTTAGTGGCAGTGGAAAATCATTTAGAATTTCCCATAACAGAACTTGATTGGGAAGTCCTAGTGTCAATGGAAATAAAAAAAAAAAAAGCTGCTTGATACATCTCAAGTTGGTTAGGTTTATAGCTAACTTTTGCCTAAAGGTGGTGAAAGGCAACAGATCAGTTGCCTTTATTACAGTCCTTGTGTCCTTCAGGCTTCATTTTAAAAAAAGAGGGAGAAGTGGTGTCTTAACGTATTTTATATATTTTTGACTTACGCTTTTTGTGTGGTAAGAGCTATTAAGTTTTTCAAAGTGCTTAAAACATTTTCAGTACATCAGAGAATCATCGGCCTCACCTTAAAGTTCATTCTGAAACTAAACATCTGTCACTTCATTAACTTCATGATTAACAATCACTAAGTATCAAAGTGAAGATGCCGAGCTGGTGCTCCCTGCAGCTAGGCTTACTGGCCGGAGGCCTCAGCAGGGCTGCCTCTCTCACTGGGAAATGGTTACTTACATGGATTCTGCTCAGCTGCCGAAGGTTTGGATGCAGGAACAGGGATCTGAAAGGACTGTCAGCTTCCCTACGGAATATCTGCTTGACAGCAGGACCTTTGCCTGAGCTAATTCAAAAGGAAGTGATACGTGCCAGTGCTTCATAATGGTTTGACTTTGTCCCAGTGCTACCATTCTAATTTATTTCTGTTTTGGGCATTAAGACCAACTGCTTGTGTCCATCTGTGCATGCTAAAGTATATGTTCTGGTAGGCGTGTAAGTTAGCAAAAGCAAATAGTGGGATTTATTTATACCACTCACAAGCAAGATTTTAAGAGTGATTCACCAAAATTTCTGTAAGGGATTCTGGAGTAAAGCATTGAGGGGGTTGGAAAGTACTTTTATTTTTTCTCTGTTCAAGGAATAACGTCACCGCTTTGTATATTAATGCATTGGATCACGCGTTGTGTTTTTTGGCAAGGACATTAACATGCGTTAGGGCACTCTTGTTCTATCAAGGCTTTGTTTGAAGAGTGGTCTGAAAACCTCAGTTTAGAATTGGGATGAAGTACTAGTAAAACACGCATTTAATGTTTTAAAAACTGCATTTGTGTAAACATTTTCAACTATCTTATAAATTACATTGACAAAACGATCAGTTTTCCTCTTCAGTGCTGTTCAAGATGTCCTTGCTAAGAAGGGGATTGTAAGTCACACATCTGTCTGGCAAGTATTTTGATTTCAATATTGTAAGGCTTTTTATTTCAAGATGATGTTGAGCTGTGTTAATGTAGAAATTGGCATTAAGGTTATATCAGGAGCAGGTAGAGAAACCCCCTTGTTTCTGGTCTGAAAAGAATGTATATTTTAAGTGGCCTTCTGGTAAGGCAGTTTAACAACTAAATGCCAGGGTATAGGCTGTAATCTTAATGGGTATTGTTTATAATAAAAGAATCCCTGTGCATGGGACTTTATGTAATTTAAGACTAATAGAAGAACCGCAAAATACTACTTCTGATGGTACATTATTTTGAGCTATTAATTGTTATGATAGCTGAAAAAAGTTGCTATATGTAATAATACTTAATCAGAATTATAAATATTAGGGCCTCACACTGATCCGTGTAAATTAGCTGCATAGCTGTGGTCCTACGTTTTATTATTTTTAAGTTTTAAATAGGAAGAAATTTAGGTCTGCATATGACGTTTCTAACAGACTTTTCTTCTGAATTGTACTTTAACTGAGAAATTCAGTGACTGTAATTGCTGTGACTACTACAACTTTCTAACCGTCTAAAGATTAAATGTATTAAGACCCAAGCAATTGGTACAATTTCGAAATTAAGGAATCTTATCTTTAAAATAACTTTATCGCATGACTGGGGAGAGTAAGGGGAATGTTTTTCTATTATCAATGTTTTATACTATAAATGCTGTTTGCAGCTAGCCTAACTTGTTTTTGCTAAAGCGACATTCTTTCTACCTCAACTCTGAAGATGCCTGCACTGTGGGATGAGGTAGTAGGTTGTATAGTTTTAGGGTCATACCCACAACTGGGAGATAACTATACAATCTACTGTCTTTCCTAAAGCAGCAGAAGGTCAACAAAGGACACTTTTCAATTTTAAATGCAAATGTCAAATTCTACTGAACTTCTGTACTTGTAATGCTTATTACAGGAGAAGATATTTCTGTAACACCTACGGATAATTGTGTTTAGATTTTTCTAATTCTTGGAAAGGCTAGGTCATCATTCTACATTAATTTTTCTCTTCTAACAAAAAAAAAAAGAATAGATTGATTCCTATGTGTGTATAGTGGGGTAATCAAATACAAATTGATGTTCCAGTTGTTGTGTTATTTAATGTTGCTAACTAAAGTATCAAATATCCTTTAGAATGAAACTATGGTCAGCTGCTTAAGCTCTTTGCTGAAATATATGCTTCTCTGTCAGAGTGAGGTAGTAGATTGTATAGTTGTAGGGTAGTTATTTTACCCTGTTCAGGAGATAACTATACAATCTATTGCCTTCCCTGAGGAGTAAAACAAACTGCGGTCCTTTGCAGTCATTCGTGTCTGCATTGAGTAAAAATAGATCTGTCAGATAAATTTAGGGTTGTAAAGTGTCAGATTAATCAGGGACAGAATTTGCAGGATTAACAATCGGTGTGAATGGTGCAACCCCCAAATGATATATTTGACTAATACGACTTTTCTTTCAAGGTGAGCAGCACAGTGCTGACTGGATATCGAAAATGCTTATGCTACTAGATATAGAGTGGAAATTATTCTAAAGCAATCTGGTTTTGAATGTAAAATACAGGTGGCTCAAGCTTGTACATTGGGACCTAAACTGTTTTGAGACCCCAATTTCTATAATGCATTAAAATTCCATGACTCCAACTGCTTAGTAAAAGTTGGAGGAAAAACTTAGAATGGTACTTTCTATTTTTCTCCAACTGTTCTAGCAAGTGAGACTTACCTAAACGATGTAATACAAAATTAAAGTGTTGAATGGCCAAAACTGACCCCTCATCTTTTTGGGGGAGTGTAAAGCTATGAAGTTTGAGCGTCCAAGATCCAGTACTGTAATTTTCGTCTAAGATGGTTACTGTTTTTATAAAAAGACATTTTAAGCTTAATGCATTCTTTTTCCTCCTGCTGTCCTAGGTGTGTACCCTGTCTAACTGCTTCTGCACTAGAGTGACCAGCTAGCATCTTGCTATAGCAGCAAAAGCGTGAAAATGCTTTTGGGGACTGAAAGTTTAGCATAGTAGTTCAAAGTGAAAATGAAGCCATTCATGAGTATTTAAGCCTGGAGTGTTAAAACTGGTTGACCCCTTGCTAAGCAGTGATAATGGTGTACACTCGCAGTACGTTCCCAGACAGAAGACCAAAAGCAGCTGGTCAGCTAAACTGACTTCACAGAGCAGCTGCTAAGTGAGAAGAACTGCAAAAAGGAAGCGTTGGGCTCCTAGGAAGAGGTAGTAGGTTGCATAGTTTTAGGGCAGGGATTTTGCTCACAAGGAGGTAACTATACAACCTGCTGCCTTTCTTAGGGCTTTATTATAACACCAGGACCGTTTTGGCTTTAACGTCTGCAGCTTTGGTATGTGAAGAGAAATGACAAGCTATTTCTAAGCATATTGAGGCTTAACGAAGCCGGTATATCAGCAAACTTGGTACCAAACTCAAGTGCAGTACTGCTAGCTAGAGTTCAGTGTGGTGAAATGCTGCATGTGAGGGTGTACTTGCCATTTTGTTGACAGATAGTAAGAGGCTATGCTTGGAAGGCAACTCCTTCAAGAGTAAGACGGAGTTCCCCACAGTTAGGATAGAGGTCGTATGCACTTCTTAACATTCAGTTGAGATACTAACACCGTGTACTTAAACAGGTAGCTAAAATACGTCTTGCTTTGGCTTTGTGCATTTCAAGTTGAAGTTTTCCTTCCCAGAAGGATCAGCTTACAACTTGCCTGAAAGCTGGTGGTTTCTCAACAGGTATAGGCACTCCTAATAAAACAAGCTCTCAACCATGGATTATTTGCAGTCTTGCATGAGGGAAGTTTTCAGTCAGTTAAAATGAGCAATTGCGTCATTTGTCTGTCATGGAATTGTATGTTAAGAAGTAGTCCGTAATTTTTTATTGTAATTACACTGCGCTACAGCCATTGTTCTTGTAGGGCTTCAGCTGGACACCCTATACTATGGGATACAGAGATTTTATTTTAACTGCTGAGCATCTTGTAACATTAACATGTTATGCCTACACTAGCCGCTATTTAAACGTTTGACAATGAGACAGAATCCTAGATTATAAACATGTTAAGTATGCTTATATTGAACATCCTGTATGAATTTGATTGTACACGTTTGATTTAGTTAATAAAATACAGCATTTTGTGCAACTCCTGTGGTGAATAGACTTTACTTTTTCCAAAATAAGGAAGTGTGTTTTACAGGAAAACTATGCCCACATTATTGAAATAAAGTCAAGACCGTGTTACAAAAATTAACAGTGTTAACTAGAGTTAGTGTTAACCAATTACTCGAGTGTTAGCTAAAAATTTTTCGAGTCTTAACTGTGACCTTCTTTTAAAGAGCTTTGCTACAAGACTTCACTGGACGGGAGAGGGGAATCCTTATTTACAACATCGCTGATGAATGTGCAGGAGCTCTGCTTACTCTAGAGCTAGTTTCTGAGCACAAGTTTAAATTGCTGCACAAAAATCTAGACTTCAAGAGAGCAGGCTGTACTAGTCTTTCTTGCACCTTGGTTTTTGTATAAATGCAGCTGCTAAGGTATCAACAGATAAAATTCAACCAGAGAAACTAACAATAAATTAGATTCTAGCAGTACAAAACATCTTAAAAGCTTTACTACGCATTTTGTAAGTATGAGGCGTATGCTTATAAAAGACTTAAATCATCGGTACTAGCCACTCCAACTGTAATACTCCTGTTGTACCTGACACATTTGTAAAGGCCTTTTTGTGAGAGAAGTAAGTAGAACATGGGTCCTAGATGAAAGTGAGTATCTGTTTTATGTTAAGTTTTGCTTAGCGTGCAAGTTTTAGGCTTGATTGATTGCCTATTTCTGCCCTTCTGTTACTATAACACTTGATATTAGCTCAGTGCTGTTGGGTTGCTTTAACAGTATGCTTCAGAAGACAAGCAGTAGATGAAGCTTTTAATTTCTTAGCCTCTGTCTGAAGTTGCATACATATCAATGTTACAGATTTTTTTTTTTTTTTTTTTTTTAAGAACAGAGCCCCTTTTCAGAGTCCCACATGTTTCTTAGGCAAAGGTACCTGAATTTTGGGATTAATGGCTACATATGCTTTCAGTGTATTGCAATAAGCAGATAGTGCAGACAGCTACTGCAGTATCGGTTCTGCCACATCAAATCTAGTCTCTCTGGTGCAATACTCCAAGTGGCCTTGGTCACGTCTTCATAGAGGAAGGCAGTACTGCTCAGGTAATTTTTTTACAGGGTTAATTAGGTCTTAGCTTTATCTGAGGGTGCTAACCCTTGACCCCCATCTTTCTACTACTGATTCTGTCTTGCCTATAACAGGTACAGGCATTTATTTCCTTGTAATTGGAAGCAGCTTGATTAAGTGATAAGGCTCAAACTAGAAAGGAATTACGCTGTGGTTTAGCAGTCTCATCAGATTATTTCTTACCTTGACTTATCTGTGGGCTCCGCCTAGTAAATGGTATCTGCTCAGCAAAGCACGGGATTTGTTTGCTTTTTTTTCCCCACACATATGTTCAGAGAGGGGTCCAAGGATGAAGTGACAACATGGCAAGAATCCTTCCAATAAAGAAACAGCAGTTAAAGAATGCACAGCAAACAGTGCAGAAAAGTTTGCAGTAACAGTAGAGACATGTTTACCACCCATATTGAAGTAATTGTGTCGTGGTGGTCTTGGAAACATTCCAGTAAAGCTCCAAAACCAGCATACAGTTTCAATGCAGATCCACATCCCAGGAGAATTGTTTCTGTTCCGTGCCCTTCCACGCAGGAAGGTGCGCGCTGCAATCTTCCTGGTACCGTGAAACCCAAGACATGTTGGGCTTTTTCTGTCAGAGAAAATGCTACTAAATGAACGTTCTTACCCTTCCCAAGGGGACTCTGGACACTTGTGCCATGTTCACAGTGGATGAACTTCATGCGTTAAAAATTCTCTCCCCTGTGCTGCCCTGAGAGCTAGGATTGTGGCAGGCAAGAATCGCTGCTGCTCTTTCTATACTTTGTGCTACGCAGAAGGTAACGGAGCTCCTAGAGAGCAGCTGCCACCATAGGTACGTACAGCGGAGTTTTACCCTACCTCAAAAGGGTGTTCTCCACTGGGGTTTCCCAGGTTGGTTGGGGGATTTGCATTCTTAACCATTAGTTTTTCCTTGTGCTTCTGTATCCAGCCTCCTTCCAACCTGTGGGAACAAATACAAGGAAATTAACCCTTAGCTATCAAATGTATATGGGGAGATGTTAGCAACACGCACCTAGAATTTTCACATTATATTTAGATTCCTTGGTTGCTAGATCCAATACTGTGGTCATTTGAAGTGCTGTGTCATCCTTACGCAAAAAAGCTCTTCTTGCTCTCTCTTTTGGCGACCAGCAGGCTGGACTCAGTAATAGGGGCATACAGGTGGTTCATCCTCTTTTGGCTTTACCAAGCAAACTATAAAATACCTGATATATATGGGGGGGGGGGGGGGGGGGGCAGGGGGGAGAGGGGAGGGA
>NW_010542910.1:11726-19904 GCF_000687285.1 Phaethon lepturus
GGGGGGGGAGCAGGGGAGAGAGAGGAAGGAAAGTCTCAGACACACTGGCCAAAACAGACAAGTGTGACAAGCTCAGCTGAGTATTAGTGGTTTCAGCTGAGAATCACAAAGACAACTAAAGTCCCTCAATTCTAGAGGCATCAGTGCATGGTGTGGCCTTCAGACCTCTGCTACGCTTTAAGGAGTCCAGCAGATTGAGATAGTTGGATTTAGTCAAGAAAGCAGATTTCACCTAACAAGCTTAGTTGTGTATTTGATGACACAGTTCTGTAAAGGTAAGTCACGACAGGAGCTAGCGGAAGCATCAGGTGTCAGTGTATGTTTTGTTGAGACACAAGAAATCAGATTTCTTCTTATTGCATAGATGGTCTTACTGGAATTTTATTTTTATACTAGTTTGTTTCAGACACTTAAAACCACCACAGTGAACAGGGCTTTACACTCATTGGAAAATAAGACGCTGTTCTATTTCAGCCTGTTGTATTAAAGTGATCTTCAAAATAAGGCTATTACAAGTCATATAATGCTACTGAGGACTGTATTTTTGGTGACTGAAAAGGTCCTTTCTGAAATGGGAGAACGTTGCTGAAAAAATACTTCCTTTGACATTAAAACTGTCCTATATAAATGATGTTGAGCTGATTAGTTAAACCTAGCACAGCATAAAACCAGAGAGAATAATCAAATCATGCAATTGCAGGTCCCAGTTCTGTGAGGGAGTTCAATACTCCCTGTATACATTACCTTATATATTATACACCCCGTAATACATTACCTTTGGAGGTATCTCTGGTCTCTCTACTCCCAAGAAGTCCCCATAAATTGCTAGGTAAAAGTAGTAAGGAGTAGTAATTCAGCCCCAAAATGCTGTCGCACATGAAACCTGATTCACATCTGGAATCTTCAGCATGTAAGTGGCCCCTCCTGCAGTAGCTCCCTAAAACGGAGACAGGGGTGTAGTTTGAGCTTCCCAACTCCTACAAAAACAGATTTGATCAGTGTCAAAGAACTAAAACTCGTGACTAACACTCTGCCCAATTAAGCTGCGGCTCATGCTATTAGGACCTTGTACATAAAACTAAAGCGTATCTTATGCCAAAACAAGCACAAAGACTTTCCTCGATACTTATTTTAACAAAAAAGTAGGACTGAAGCTGTTTTTAGAGGCTGATGTAATACTGTCCTGATCATTTCTTCATCAGCTAGCACATGCTGCCCCAATCGCCTTATTACATGCTGTAACGAAAGGGGTGATGCATAGCTGCAAAAACCAATGGAAACACAGGCAGTACGAAGCAAATTTTCCTCAGTTTTGAACAAATGCAGCGTATTTCCTTTTTCTGGTACTGCTTCAAGTTAAATGCGGCTCCTGCGGAGAGCGGAGGAGAGCCAGCAGTGGACACTACCACGGCAGCGCAAATAAGCGAAGCCAACGCGTCTCACTAACCCCTCTGTTCCGGTGGTGGCAGTGGTGAACAGAACAGTATTTTTACTGTTCCCTGCTCCACGCCATCCCACTTCTGTGCCTGCTGAGATGCCATCCCGATACCACGGTCTAGCACCGATTTGTATATGGTATTTCTGGTGCTGTAATAGGTGAAAGAGGTCCAACCTAATCGGACCAACGGAAAAAAACCCAACGGTAAGTAAAACAGTTGGAGCATTAGGCATGAGAATAAATAGCGTGAAATAACTAGATTATACGAGTATCTGAAGGATGCAAATGCAGGAAGTATGATTCTTGTTAGGATGCTGTTAAAAAAGTTTCAGCTAACTTGTCACAAAAATTTGCTATGAAGTGTGTAAAACTCTACTGTGGAGATACTTTAAATGAATGGATTGCCAACAAGCAGCTCTGGAAAGCTGTCCTTGGACAGGAACAGACACGTTTAAACCCTTTTTCAGCTGCAGTCAATGAAAATCCTTCCCTTATTCTCAGGGCAGGATTTTACTTTAAGCCCAAGTGCATTTTTTAAACAAGTGATTAAGGTGAACAGCTAACTCATTATTACGTGAATCAACATATTGAGATAATTATTAGAGAAGAGAGTAATAAGCATTATGTTTGGTTTTTTGTGGGGGTTTTTTGTGTGCTTTTTTTTTTAAATCTACTCACAGCTAGGAAAGGCTTGTTGTTTAGTGAGTGGGTAAGCCAAGCTGCGTGACGTTTTTCCACATGGCGATGTGGAAAATGCAGCAAGCTTTTCTCCAGAGTCTCCTTGCCAGGCCTGGATTGCTCGGTGGGCGATTGCCCCTCGCCGGTGCTGCGGGACTGCGATGACTTTCAGAAGTGGCATTTCCTGTGAGGAGCTTGACCACGTCTACCTACCCTAACCGAGAACTGGAAGATGCCAGTTAGTAACCATCATAATACAGAGTTATAGATTACAAAATAATTAGTTTGTTCATACCGAAGTGAATTAGACCATAAGAAATTCTCAAAGACATTTAAAAAAATATTCTTAGGTGTGTGATGAAGTTTTTACTCTTAATAAAATACCTGTTTTCTGTTTCACATTTCAGCCCCGGTTGGACCCGTGTCCCCACTGGATTGCCATGACTCAGCGCACTCCATTGTGTTTCAGAAATTCTGACACACAGCCAAGAATTTCTTTCCAAAGATTACCTTGTTAAAGAAAAAATATCCCCTGTATTGCTTGCCCTTCAAATCTCATTCAGTGACCGCAGACTGTTGTATTCCAAGCAGAGGCAACACAGGAGTTTTCCTGTCAACTTCTCTTAAAATATAGAAACTAAAATTCTCTCCCCAATCCCCTTCTACTCCCTTTCCTTTGTTTTTTTGGGCAGCACCGTGGTCCTGTGAAATTCAGAGTCCCATTTCTGGATCCACGTGCAGCACAGCTGTACACAAAGCTTCCTACCGTCTCTGCCAATTCATTTCACTGTTGACTCACAGGCGGATATCCCAGGTATTTTAAGACTGCATTTATATGCAGCTGTGACAGTAGCCAAATCTAAGCTGCTCTTGAATAGTGTTTATTAGTTTTAGGGTGACTAGCGTCAATGTCAGTGTTCAGGAACTAATTGCCAGAAATTAAAAATTAAGAAATCCAAAGTGCTGAGCAGCGAATTTGATACCGAACGCAGCCTTTCACTCGGTAGCAGTATTGGGTTGATCACTGTGTCATCAACTCTCTGATCCAGAGTTTCCTCCACCAAAATCAGCAACAGAAAATAATCAAATGCTGCTTTTAGTTTCAGTACAAATTCTGTGACTAGCTGGCTACTAGACCTCTCCTGTGCAAAAAGCCTTCAACAGCCAAAGAGAAGTGTGGATTGTCATAAAAACTGCCACATTTCTTTGTTCCTGCCTTTATTTTGAGACAGATCGAGAAGCAATAAAATATTTGTACATCCTTGATGCACCGTTGTTTTTTTTCCTACAAGCCCTGGAAGAAAATATGGTGATCAGCAACCCAAAGATCTAGAGATTTCTGTCTAAGAGAGAATATTTCGTTACACAAAGACATTAGAAAAACTGAGTGACTGGTATCTTTACATGCTTTTATACAACTGCCCCATGCCGTCTTTGTTTCTATCAGAGTTCACTAGATCTGAATCGGAATGAGTTTAGCGTGTGAAATACTACCTGCTGAAAGCCAGCGTGCTCGGGTCACGATAGTTGTTTCCTAAGCGGAGTAGGATTCTGTAAAAAACGAAGACGAGGGCGTAAGTATTGCAGGATAGATTTGGGCCTTACATTTCATTTTTAAGGGAAGAGAAAAATCTGTCAACTCATGTACTTTCTCACCCCTCACCCGTTCCAGGCTGTAACTGTGCCATCAGTACAAGTGACAGACGGTAACTTTCCAGCACCAAACATGTTCATTGTCAGACAGATAAGCCATGACAAGTGTTTTTCCTACAATAAAACACGAGTTAGAAAACAAAACATAATTAAATAGAACTGGAAGGTTTGATTCTCCACAAACTTTGTTCAGCAAAGTGTTTAAAGATGTGGAGCTTAGTACACCCGGAAAAATACCGTGCCCTTTAGACAGCGTTTTACTAAGTAGTATTAAATGACTGCATGTGTGAAAGTTTCCCTCTCGCAGTGTTGTGTTATGGATGATTAACAATTGAGATTTTACTGCAGGTTCAAGAAACAGATTTGCAATATTAATAGGTAGGTAACAAGCAGACATGCACATAAATATTTTCTCAAATTGGTTCATGGTCAGGGAAAATGGGAACAAGACTTGAGGAATTATGCCATTTCTTCACCACCATAGATGACCTAATGAGATAAGGTTTTGCGTCACCGTCTTTTATGTAAATTCTTTTTTAGGGCTGGTAAGGGAATGTTACAGTTAGCCACTTCATAAAGAAAAACAAGCAGACAGAGGTCTATTTTTAGTCTTCTGAGAATATAACGCACAGATGCCATTTTTCCAGAGGTGATTGGTTGAGTTTCCACATTTCTGCTTATGGTCAGCAAAGCTTTTAAAAGAAACCCCAACATGGATTTGCATCCTGAATTCATCCGACAGTTGCATATAAGTCTTTCGAAGTGTTGTATCTGATATCTAACCTAAAATTAATAGGCAGCTTCTTTTACCATGCAACTTTGAGAGCTTCAGCAAAACTCAATTAATTCCAACTAAGCATTTTGAAAAGTGTTACCTACCATGAGAAAAGTAACAAAAAATATTTCCTCTAGTGCCTAAGCCTAAACCAGGGTGAATATACCCCTCCAGTTCCCCTCCCTCAGATTTTTAGATTATTCAGTGGAGACATTTACTGGACCTGTTATTGCTTGGGTAGTGTGTGTGTCTGTCCAGTCACCAGCCTACTATCAGGGATGCTACCTGGGTATTTTTTATTGTACAGTAATATCAACTTAAGCAAATCTATGCAAGATGTACCTGTACGACATGAGTGGTTTCATTTTAGCACTGTACAACCAAATGAAACTGATTTTGAGGCTTTGGGCAGTGAAAGCAGCCTTACTTGCCCAAGGGAACGGCCCTCTGAAGCGTCGCTCCAGAACTCTTGTGGCAAAAAGGATTTTAGACGTGCTGAAGACGATTCAAAGTATTTAACATCTTTTGCTATCCAGGAAGCAGGAACAGGTTGAATCTCTGTTCTGCCACGAAAGCCCCAGTTCTTTGAACCATTGGTGTTACACATGCAAAGAAACTGTAAACGTAAGCGTAGGCTTGGGAGAGAAAAAACAAAATCATTGTTTATGTTAACTGTCTCAAGGAAACATAAGAATAAAAATCACTATAATACTCCACTTTTTTTTTTTTTAAATGAAAGACGTCATAACTATCCTGTGCAATGAAGGGTAGTAAGACTACCATCACGTACAAAATTAATTTGGTATTGAAGATAGGAACATCAGTCACGAGGAACCACTTCTGTCCCATACAGATCCCATAAACTGACTGCTGGTCACTAGGTACGGCACCGGGTTTTTCATACCGCCCATGATTTACTGGCCGGCAGTGGCTGCAAGACTACGGCTATTCAGACTCCCCGAGGAACACGTTACCAATCTGTTTTGGCTGGTGCTTGTGCAGGTTTTCCCTTTGCCTGTGTCAACGCTGGGTGTGCTGGTTGTCACTTCTTGACACTGACAGTTATACGCCCGTGTCTGGAGCCGGGTGTCGTGCTCCATCTCTACGCGAAAGGTTCACAGGAAGAGTATTCCGCTGCATGAGCGTACCGATACGGTGACGTTAAAATACGCGGCCAATCCACTGGGTGAATTTGGCAGAACACAATCCAGCGGGTGAATTTGGCCGGGGGGGTGTAACAGGCGCGCGCTGAAGGCAACCAGCGCGGGCACAGCTTCGTGCTACCGGAGACACCCAGCAGCAAGCGCCCCAGTCCCAGCAGCGCGATGACGTCGCAGGCGCTCGGGGTCCGAAAGGAGCTCTCTGGTGCGAGCAAAGGGCCAGCTCAGCTGGCTGGGCCACTAGCGCAGAAGAGGTGGGTTTAGTAAGACCACAGCCTCTATTAGCAAGCACGTTGCTGTATTGTGAACCGGCTAGAACTCACTCACACCCTTTGAAAGGGTAGCAGGACGAGTTCCAAGTGTTGCTACCTTCATCTTACACACTCACTGTACAAAGAAATGAAGTTCGAAGCTTATGTTTTTTTCTCCCTCATTTCTTCTGTCCCTCGAGGGGCTTCACTCAAGACTTTGATTTCCTCCAAGTAAAACTGAGTGAACGTGGTGGTAGCAGCTTGCCAAACTGCCATCAGGTTCTGCTGGTCTTCGCTAACAGCAACGTTGCAAAAAATTTCCCTGCTAGGATGCATTTCCCACCCTACCTGGAAGTTACAGACCTGAAGCTGCCTTACCGATCTCACCAGTTCGGCTGCTACACCTCTGAGATGAGAGGCATAGTGGCTGCCTTTTACAGTGATCTTGCAGCCAGCAGTGGAGCCGTGGGGTGGCTGTTTTAGCATGGCGAGGGGCGGCCGCAGAGCTGGGCGCACCCCGAGTTCAGCCCCGCGCTGGAGGGTGTCGTGGTGTGTCCTGGTTCCAGCTGGGATAGAGTTAATTTTCTTCGTAGAAGCTCCCGAACGAACCCAAACTAAGCTTCTGATGCGCCTTTTTGGTGGCATCGCTGGGTTTCATCCACCTTCTGTATTCCGAGAAGGAACCTGAGATTAGACAGCTACAAGCGTTGGGTAACATCTGCCTGCTGCGAGATGTGGTGGCTCGCACCCAAGCTGGGAAGCACAGGATGTACGAACAGACCCTGACAAGCAGGTTGGCAGGAAACGCAGAGCCCAGGTCTCCCGAGTGGTAATCCTGCCTGTTGGGCATATTCCCTTCCCCGTAGCCTCCGGGCCATGCAGAACTCATGTTAAAGCCTGCACAGGTTCTATTTTTCATGTTCAGTAAAATTTGACTCAATTTGTGCCAAAAACTTTCAGGATTCTCCCTCCCCTGTCCCCCATGAGTTATGTTTCCTTGAAAAACCACAACCCTCTCTTAAGTACCTTAGAAATGCACCATAAGCATTAAGCCAATGCTAGACAATAATAAATGAGGCAAAATTACATGCCAGGATGTGCTGGTGATAATGTTTTCCACTGAAGACAGGAGCAGTGAAATTTTCCAGCATAACAAGAGAGGCACGGTTCCCCCGCCCCACGCCAAACGCAGGCGAGCCCTACCTTACCACCCCGTCCATCTGCCAACCTTCACCCATCTGATAACGACCCACAGGTGACACACGAGGCCGCCTGTGTAGCGCGCCGAGGTCGGCCAGACCAGCGATGGCTGACCTTTAAATCCATCTTGTCTTGTCTGCATGCCCAAGAGGAAATCACATGTGTGGCACAAGCCTGACCCAGAAATATTGCAGGGAGTAGGATATTTTGTGCGAATAAGGAAGGGCAGGGTCTGCAAGATGAATCACCGAAACAATAATTATCCTGAGGAAAAACCTTGGAGGGTGGATTAACCGTGATAACTGCCCTTTCAAGGTAACAACAATGCGAGCCGTCAGCTCTTCTCAACTATGAGGAACAGAAAATGCTTCAGCACAAAACACAAAAATAAAAAAAATGATGGAAGTTCATAAGAAGAGATTGGTCAAGGAAGCATCCTTCGCTTCCCAGCTGCTCCAACTTCAGCCTGCGATTGTTATACAATCTGACACAAGAATTGCTCCCAAAAGTATTTTTAGCGCACCAGTCGCTTTCAGTGAAAATAAATAAAGGGACAGACAGTTGCTATAAAGGCAGGAAATAAACTTTAGAAACTATTTAGCTTTTGGCTAAGCAGGGCAACTGAATTACACAGTTCCTGAGCGTGCATGATAGTCTCAGATAAGATGAACTCCAAATGATAGTTTTCTTCTCTTTCCCCCAACCAGCCCAGTTATCACGCAACGGCCCGTGCTTTGCGACTGCTCCACACCTGCAGCAGAGGAGTCTCAGGCTGCCGCAGCCCCTGCCCGCGTCTCCGGTACACGTCTCCCACGGCTGCGTCACGCACGGCCACGCTGGTGCCCGTTAACGGTAGCTGTAGCGCAGTGCCTATTCCCCGTCCCCAGAGCCGTGTCCCCCTCCTGAAGACGTCGGCATGGCTCTGCTCGCACGGCACTTAAACTGCTCAGAGGAGCTTCGGGCACCCCAAAGCCAGGCAGAGCCGCTGTGGCAGCGAGAGGGACAGGACACGGCCGCCCACCG
>NW_010542910.1:20455-21497 GCF_000687285.1 Phaethon lepturus
CATGAGTAGGAATGATCTGCTGCTACTCAAACATTCACTGCACTGAAGGAGGAAAAAGTAAAGGCCTAATTGAGGAAATGGCCTCAAGTTGTGCCAGGGCGGGCTTAGACTGGATATTAAGAAAAATTTCCTCACTGAGAGAGCGGTCAAGCATTGGAACAGGCGGCCCGGGGAGGTGGTGGAGTCACCATCCCTGGAGGTGTTCGTAGGAATGATCTGCTGCTACTCAAACATTCACTGCACTGAAGGAGGAAAAAGTAAAGGCCTAATTGAGGAAATGGCCTCAAGTTGTGCCAGGGCGGGCTTAGACTGGATATTAAGAAAAATTTCCTCACTGAGAGAGCGGTCAAGCATTGGAACAGGCGGCCCGGGGAGGTGGTGGAGTCACCATCCCTGGAGGTGTTCAAAAAAACGTGTGGACGTGGCATTTCGGGACATGTTTTAGTGGGCACAGGGGTGTTGGGTTGGTGGTTGGACTCGATGATCTTAGAGGTCTTTTCCGGCCTTAACGATTCTATGAATTCTGTCTCCCTGTTGAAACAACATTCAGATTTTTGTGAATGAGCCAACCTCGTGTCCAGCCTTGGCTCCCTTAGCCAAGTGGTCCTAGCCACCATGTTGTCAGTCAGAGCTGATCTCTTGAGAGGGGACAGTATCTTGCTGCCTTTCGGTTTTTCAACCAGTCACCTCCCTTGTCCGCTTCGAATATCAGAGCTGCCACGGCTTTGCCTGCGCTTCGCCCCTGTCCGCCGCAAACGCGGTGGCATCACCTCTGCGAACGCTGCCTGGTGCCGATGCCTGGCAGGCGCGTCCTGGGGCGAGAGCTGGAGCGAAAAACCCACCTGGGCTCACTCAAGCTCTGTACTGCACTTGGACAGAAAAGCCTTGCTGCAGCGACACCGTTTGGGGTAAATAAACCAGAATTTGGAAGACAAACGTCAGGCAATCCGTGCCCAGACACGGAAGGGGTTCTACCTTGCACGCGCTCTGCGCTTACGAGGAATGTGCTGCCAGACTCGCGCCGGCGTACGCCGGGGAAAGG
>NW_010542910.1:21528-23437 GCF_000687285.1 Phaethon lepturus
CAGCTGAACGCCTGCCAGCAGCAAAGGCAGCGATAGCCACGGAAAGCGAAACCACAGCACCGAGGGGGAGAGAAAACCTGGAGAAGGTGCTTCTCAAGGCGCTGCCCTTTCGCTCAGGGCTCGAGCCTACAGTTACCACAAAATTCTTTTGCCCTTTGCAATCCGGGGAGTAACTTTAACAATAATAATGAGAAAATAAAAGCATTTCCCTGTTTTAATGTTACGTGGATGCCTTTCCATCTCACTGCTCCTGAATTATGAGAAAGAGTAAATATGGTGGTTGCAACTTACCACTGCTGAAACGGTTAAGTTCTATATACCTCTGCCACCACCTCCTTCTGAACTAGGCAGCCAGCATCCTCTCATTTCTCCCCGCAAGCCTTCCCTGAACACCTTGGATGCCCGTTGTTTGGAGATGGGTCCATCAGCACTTGAAGGGTGGTCTGAGGGTAAGGTGAGGTCAAGTTACTTAAACATCCTACTGTTTTATTTGCTTGTCTAGCTGTACATGGAGTTCCCTTCTGACCACAGTAACATCCCTCCCCTCTGTTTTTAATTTAAGGTTTAGCAAAATGATTTTCTTATTTTTATGTCCCCAAACCGCAAAAAAAAACAACAAACCCGAAAACCCCACCTTCAGCCACAGCCCGTCAGCTTGGACGCAGTCATGCCCCTCTCGGTGACAGAGAGAGAGTAAAACACGTTATCAATTTGAACAGATCAGTTTCCTTTATGGTGGGGTTGTTTTCAGTGTGCTGTGCATTACAAAAGCCAAAGATATAAATGATCAACTGGAAGCTTGAATTAATTTTTCCTCATGTCTAAATTAGGGGAGTGAGTAATTGCTGCAGTAATCACAAGCAGGGCCTGTTTATCAATGCCAGTGAATAATTGGCTATTAAACAATAGCGCACTTTGCCTTTGAAAATTCACAACACTCTAACAGGAAGCACGCTGCCAGTTTTATATTAGCTTGATGATTGATGAGAGGAGTGGCAGGATTACAGACGCGGTTTGGGGAAAAGCTTTCTGACACGTCTCCCCCAGAAGCATCCCTATGCCTGAAGAGTTATCCTCGCTGCAAGGATAAGCACACAGTGGGCTTAGATTACAGCATCTGAAGTCACAGGGCCGAAATAGCACAAGCCTAATTCTGTAATCAATCACTTCTGATTGCAGGCAGCCAAACACCGTACCTAGAAACCACAGGCAGGAGCTGCCTCTTGTTTTCTGTTTTCGTACATGCGTCCATCTGCCACTCAGCCATCGCTCTGACCTCACCCTTTGTTCACAGCAGCGTCTGGCCCTTATCTTCCTTGCGCCTGCCCATTTTCCATGCCAAGCCTATCCTCTTCCCACCATGCTCCTCATCCCTTCCTTTGACAGCGCTGGATCGAGTCCCTGTCCTCCTGGTGTACCACCCTCTCCGCCCAGCTACAACCGACCCCTCACCTCCACCTGCTTTTCAGAGCCACCACTGCGTTTCTTTCCCCTCCCGGCTGTTTCTGGGCTCTGGGTGCTCACCCCAGGCACCCACAGCTCCTCCAGCTCTCAGCACCTCACCTGTGCTCTCTTGCCCTTCTGGGCATCTTCCTTTCCCTGAGCTTCCTGGATCAGGAGCAGACATGGTGCAAATGGTTGGGGATCCCTCCTGTTCCTTCTGCTTCCAGGCTCTTTCTCTTGCCCAGCCTCTCCCCATCCTCCTCCTCCGCCATGCTTGATCCAAAGTTATTTCTCTTCCTCCCAGATTCCCACATCCATTCTTGGAGGTGTCGGGTTCCCAGGTGACAACCCAACCAGTTTCTTGCTGTATCTCTGTATCCTTGTGCCTTCAGCTGATCTGCAGCTCTTGTTTGACTCTCTCAGTCGCTCTGAAATGGTTAATCCGCTATGTTTTTCACCTAGCACC
>NW_010542910.1:23468-27222 GCF_000687285.1 Phaethon lepturus
CACCTCTCCACTGTGCAAATTCCCCCTCTGGTCACTGCTCATCCAGATAATTCAATTAGTTTTCCTTTCCTCCCCTGCTTGGAGACCTCCCCCTCCCCGTCCTTTTCTCAATTTGAAAATTGCTCATTTGCTTTCAAGCTTCATTTCAGTCCAGTCTAGACTACCTTCCCAGAGTCTGGCCTACTGACTTCATTTCACTTTTTTTTTTTTTTCTCCTGATGCTATTAATACAGCAGCAAATTCATTCTCTCTCCCTCTCCATACTGTCACCTTCCCAGCTAAGCAGCTGTAAGATCTAGCTGGATCTAAAGAAGTATATCTGCATCTCTGGCTGATGCAACTTCTCACTCCTCAACTACTTTCTTCTCCCGACTCCCCTGTTCTCCTAGGAGCTAGGAGCTGGCTGGTTGTCCTTGTCTCTGTGGTATGGCACTGGTCTGTTCTCCCTTCCAACGCCACCTCCATGGCATCTCAATTTCTTTCATCCCTTTTAATTCTAATTATCCTTAACTCTCCTCATTTAACCTTGAAATCTGCAATTTCCCCTTCACTAACATCCTTTAGCCTCTCCTTTAAAGATGTACCAAAAGGTCTTTGATTTCCCTCTTGGCCTTCCAGATGCTGTTCCATCCCATAGCTCATTGCTGTTTATAGTATTCTGGTATTCCTCCAACAGTTTCTGCCCCTCATATCTTACTGAAACTTCTCTGGTCGAGGTCTCTCATAGCTTCATCGTACCAAGATTTTAGTCAGACGCTTCCTTTTTATCTTTATTTACTTTTAGCACTGTTGACCACAGTCTTCTTGAGATCTTGTTCTCTGCATTCGGCAGCACTCATCCTCTGCCTCCTGTCACTCATTCAGCACGTGTGTTAAGTATTCTTCTTTGCCAGCCTTGAACAGGTCTTGGTCTCTTTCCTCCTATCATCTCATGTCCAGGAGAAAAACACCCACCAAACAAAACAAAAATCCCAAACTTGTCTTCGTGCACAAGCTCAGTGGCCACCTCTGGAGACACCTCCTGTTTTACTGCTCAACTCCAGACCTCTACCTTCTATCCAAATAAAAAGTAAGTAATAAAAACAAAAAAGGAACTTTCTGTAAGGTCATCTCTTATTTAGATCTGCTTTTAACTCAGGTTGCTCCTGGCTGAAGCAAAGCTCCTGCCCACGCCTCCATATAACCCCACTTTCCTTCATTACTGGCGGTATGACTACGTGTGTCAGTCACCCCACAACCCATCACGGCCTCCAATCTCTCTCCTCATGCCCAGTTTATGAAACCTCTCCTCCGAATGAGGTTTAACTCTCTTGAAGTTTTTCTGCATTGGGTCCCAAGACCTGGCAGCCTTTCCCAATGGTCCCCTCGGTTGAGCTCTCACTGCCTGACGGCGATTAGCCTGCCAGCTTTACTCTTGCTTTGCTCACAGCAACCCGACGCTCTGCCGCAGAGTTAGTTTGTCACTGGCCTTTTGTCATACGCTCCTCCGTTCGCATCCCTCTTCTGACAACTTCTCTTTAGCATCAAGCATAAGACACTTGATTGTGCTTTCGGGGCCCTTCACAACACACTGTCATTCACTAATAAGAAGCTGCTCTATGGCTGGTCCACTACAGTGGTCTTTATTCCTCACCGTCGTATTTCCAAGGAAGCATCTTTCTTCTTTTTGGGTGCTGAATTCCCACCTAGAGCTCCCTATGAATACTTGCAAAGCCCTTCACCCTCCTCCTACAGCCACAGGAGCTGCTCACCACACTGATGAGCATGGTTCTCTTTTGTGTCTTCCACCCTCATCTTCTACTCTCATAACAACTTTTTTTTGGGGGGGTGGGACCCTTTCTTTTTCTTCTGCATTTGCAGGTGATACTGCAGAAAGGCAACCTGCCGAATAGGTAGGGCTATACTCAAGAAACGCTGGCTTGCAAAGCGCAGTGATCTGTGGCAGATGCAATTATCAGTCTTCTCCTACCACACATCCTTTATCAAGGGTATAAATCCTCCCAGGGATCCTTTCTGTGCCCTCTACTCAGTTCAAGCACAATGCTTGTACTTGTACTCCGCGCCTTTCAAATGGCCCTCACTCCCTGCTCCGCAAGAAAATAACTTCACAAGAGCATAGACTTCCGAGATGTCTACAGGGTTTGTGTGTGCACTTACACATCCCCTGGCCACGGCTCCCAAAGGCTTCCCGGGAATACCCCAGTAATAGCTGAATTTGTTGGTGTCTTTTCAGGCTTGCCCTTCTGACGAGCAGCACAGCAACCTCCCTTCCTGAGGAGAGCACTCACGCGAACCAGACCAGCGAGGACAGGGATGGAAAGCCATTTTAACCTGAACCACAAGTCAAAGGTTACGTTTGGAAGTCACTCCAGAGAGTGACACCAAGAATTTTGCTTATCCTCTGTGACTATATGACAGTGTTGGCCCAACACATGCAACTCATTAGAAGAGGTGGCAGTTTTGGCAGATGGGCGCTAGAACCAATAATTAAGCTGCTGAGTACCCTCACCTGCTGACCCTACCGCTAGCCCTGGTCTCGGTGACATCCTGCGCAGGAGCTGTGGCAGGAGGACAGGGCAGCCTCGCTAGCGCAGCACGAAGAAACTTGGGTTTCCTGATGCCAACTCAGTTCGTCTGGCTTAAGCCAGCAAGCTCTGCTGAAGTCAGTGAGGCCCAGAACTACTCACGGCCACCAAAACCCTGTCCTAGATGCCCACCCCACCCCCCAGACAACCCCTAGCCCTTTGTGGCTGATTTGCCTCCATGCTACATCTTCTCAACCATACAAAAGTACCTGCTAGGGCTCAGTCACGCCGTCTTCTGTACCATTAGACCCCCAACAGTTTACAGTTACATGTTGGATAACCTCAATTTCTTTACTCCACAATTACTGTCAGGAAATACATAGCTGGAGGGCTGCGTGGCTCGCTCAGAAGACATTACCAGGCCCGTGGTAAACAGATGTGCTTTAAGTGTCTGTGCAAGCAACCTTTCCAAAAACGCAAATTAGCCTAGTCAAGCGTTTCCCACGAATGCATTTTTGACAGATCAGTTAATATTGTTTACATAATTTTAAACTAAATATTGAATGCAAGCCTATTTTGCCTTACATCTTGACATAAAACATGTCTCTGCCTAGGTAGATAGGAAAAAGTTCCTGGCGTTGCAAGGAGATAGGAAATTATTGATAAGAACCCTGATATCTGCAATACTATACCCTTTCCTAGGGTTCACAGAATTCCCCCAAAGCTCTGCTATTAGCAAAGGCTGTTTGAACAAACTTGGCTGGAAAACAAAATCTAGTTCAGTAATTTTCCTTCTCTCTTTTTTTTTTTTTTTTTTAAAACCTGCAGTGCTATTTTAAGGCCAGTTTTATGGTTACAGCTTAGGCAATGGCTAAAACGGAAGGGAAAAAAGTTACAATATTTCATAAAGCGTATGTGGCTTGCTCATCACTCACTCTCGCACCATGACATCACCATGGCCTCGTGCATTTCTAAGTGACACCTTGACATCAACCTTGCAAAAGCGCATCTCAGACCTTTGAAGGGGGGAAAACAAGGGAAGCTTCGTTTTGGGGAGAGGCAGGTTTCGAGTCCTGTTGTTTTAACTATAGCTATAATTACAGCGACATTAATCTCGTCACTAGCACTAACGGTCTCAAAATGTCTCCTGCTGATTGTCAAGTTTGTAAATATGCGTTAGCCCACGGTCAGTCTTCGTCCGAACAAAAAGTAGACCCGTGTCTTTCTGC
>NW_010542911.1:0-2249 GCF_000687285.1 Phaethon lepturus
GGCCCCATTATCCCAGCATCAGAGCAGCCAGCTCCACTATACCAGCTATCGGGAAGAAAAAACATCTCCATCCCAGCCAAAACCAGGACACACATGTATTTAAATTTGTATTAAATAGGTGATTTACAATGGCATTCAAATTCATCTTTACAAATATTTTAAGGATATTAAGTTTGTATCAAAGTGAAAATCTCAGCCTCTTTGTGTGTGTCACTAGTAGGAGGAACTCTGTAGACTGTTGGGGTTGATGGCAATCTCTCAGTCTGCTCTGTAATGAGTTCTGAGCTCCTGACAGATATTATTCCAGTTTACTTTGGGTGGGGAACTGTCCTGGTTTCAGCCAGGGTGGAGTTAATTTTCTTCATAGAAGCTAGTGTGAGCCTATGTTTTGCATTTGGGATGAAAAAATGTTCATAACGTGCTGATGTTTTGAGCTGTTGCTAAGTAGTCAAGGACAGTCCAACTTCTTGTGCTGGCCTGCTAGCAAGACGGCTGGGCGTGCACGGGAAGCTGGGAGGGGACACAGCCAGGACAGCTGACCCAGGCTGACACAAGCGCTATTCCATTCCATATGACGTCATGCTCGGTATATAAAGGTGGAACGAAGAATAAGGAAGGGGGGGAGTGATGTTTGGAGTTATGGCATCTGTCTTCCCAAGAAACCATTACACGTGATGGAGCCCTGCTTTCCTGGAGATGGCTGAACACCTGCCTGCTGATGGGAAGCAATGAATGAATTCCTTGTTTTGCTTTGCTTGCATGCACGACTTTTGCTTTCCCTATTAAACTGTCTTTATCTCAAACCATGAATTCCCTCACTTTTCTGATTCTCTCCCCCGTCCCGCCGTGGAGGAGTGAGTGAGCAGCTGCGTGGTGCTTAGTTGCTGGCTGGGGCTAAACCATGACATTGGACTTGATGATCTTTGAGGTCTTTTCCAACCTTAATGATTCTGTGATTCTGTAAAACCACCTGTGACTATAAAGATTCTAGTGATAATAGTTTTGCATCTGTCAATAACCAAAGAAACATTTTGCTGGAAGCTACTGATCTAAAGCAGTAACAAATGTGTCTTTCAGTCACTTATGGCATTTTTAATTTTATCTTTTCCTTCTGTTGATATTCACTTTAACTAGCAATGTCATGTGAATTTAAAAGATAAGCTATTAACTGAATTATTGCTTTCTGTTTCACCTGTCCAAGTTATATTTAATATACCAAAATATTCCATTACGTGAGCTGAAAGGTATATATTTCCTGACAGTAATAAAAACAGTTCAAAAGGGCTCCTGTGTTTTTCCGCAGTGTGTCTCGCTGTTAAACTTTAGGATAAACATCTGTCATCTGTGTGGATTTTCCTTGAAGGTTTGATGTCAGGTGCACAGATTAGGACCTAATCCTGCTAACCTCTGCTCAAATGAACACCACCCATGATCAGTGGCTACCCACAAGCCACGATTTTCAGAATTGGGCCCTCTCTGTTTTCTGAATAGAAAATGTAAATTGTTTAGTCTGAATAGTTTGTGGCATGCAGTTGCTTCATAACTCATACGTAAATGATACCTGACACTAAGCAAACTTGTCCTTAATGTAATTGCTCACATTAGAAATGGAAGAATTTTTTGAAAAGACAAAGTTAAGAAAGCTAAAGAGGCACATTGCTTTTTCTCCCTCAGATACTTTTGCTATATTTTTCAGCTGTGATAACTTCCTGACACAGTTGGTGAATGAGCCAACTAGGGAAGGCACCCCACTGGACCTGTTGTTTGCGAACAGAGAAGGATTTGTGTGTGATGTGATGGTTGGAGGCTGTCTTTGGGAACAGCGATCATGAAATGATAAAGTTTTCAATTCTCGTAGAAGTAAGGAGGGGGATTAGTAGAACTGCTACCTTGGGCTTCTGGAGGGCAGACTTTGGCCTGTTTAGGGGCCTGGCTGACAGAGTCCCTTGGGAGGCAGTCCTGAAGGGCAAAGGAGTCCAGGAAAGCTGGGCGTTCTTCAAGAAAGAACTCTTAAAGGCACAGGAGCAGGTTGTCCCCATGTGCCGAAAGATGAGCCAATGGGGAAGACGACCGGCCTGGCTGAACAAAGAGCTTTGGCTGAAAGTCAGGAACAAAAGGACGGTTTATGACCTTTGGAAGAAGGTGCAAGCAACTCAGGAGGACTACAAAAATGTCGTGAGGTTGTGCAGGGAGAAAATTAGAACGGCCAAAGATCAGTTAGAACTTAATCTGGCTACTGCCGTAAAAGA
>NW_010542912.1:0-3145 GCF_000687285.1 Phaethon lepturus
TGGGCTGTGCAGGGAGAGAAATGTTTATTTCTGGAAGAACATTGATATGAGGAAAAATTAATGAATGGTCAGAGAAGCGATGTGAAGTCGTCAGCTGCGGGTTGTTGAATATGCCGCTACACCAAGGGCAGGATCATCTGGCAGGAGCCGGAGAGCACCTCGGGGCCAGCAACACTGGGGCGTTACCTCCTGTGCTTGCCCACGTCTGCACACCACAGCTGCAGAAAGCGAGGCGCAGACCCCCTCCCGCCTAAACCTCTCTCTCAGGGGCCACGAGCCAGCTAATGGTCTGAGATAACCCAGCTCGCACCAGAGCTGGGTGAATGTTGTCCTCCAGAATGTTTCTCTGGAAGCTGTTTCACTGAAATCAGACTTTCTATATGAATTGTCAATGTCAGCGACTTCTGGTTTTGCAAAAAAGTTCTTAAAAAAATCCTTCCTTCAAAGCACCTTTTTATTCCAAGCGCATATTTTGTATCGTGAACTATGTTATAATGCGACTTTTTAAAGTATCAGAAGGAAATGTACCAACTTTGTTGAAATATAACAATTCCAAAATGAATTTTGACATGAAAATACAACTGTGATTTTTCTTCTTTTACCTGTCTGCCTTAGCAGGAATTTCAAAACGTCAGAATTTCCTGAAAAATGACGATCCCACTTCCCTCTCTCCTCTGGCTTCAAGCGTGAGATCGCCGAGCTTCCCCTCGCGTGGGCTCTCCAGGTGTTGAAAGCAGCTGCCACGCTTCAGAGGCCGATTACGGGATCCCTGGGCACAGGCTGCACGTCGCAGCGTCTATTCTTTGGGGAGGACGTAAGGTCACTGCCACGGCCGACAATCCCCCTCCTTTGGGTATTTCAGCAAGACCCTCGGCGGGTGCTCTCCGCAGCTCACGATCCTCACAGGCAGACGCCCATGAAGCGTCCTCTCCGACGTCCGTCGTTTCCAAGGCTGGCAGGGGTGGGGACGGAGGCGGTGAGGGCTGCAGGAGCTCGCCCTGGGTGCCAGGGCAGGTCCCTGCAGCTGGGGAACAGCACCCAAGCACCCCGGCGCTTTGCCCTGTAGCCACTGCTGCCTCCCGTACGCTGAAGAAGAAACCGGGAAGTGTGACACTGGTTTTCCAGCCCTTTCTCCGCCTGTCTGCTTTTCCTCAGCCCCTTTGACTCTGTGTCTGTGGCTCTCGTTAAGTGGTGAGATTATCATATCAAAGGGATCCCAAGCCCCCTCCACACTCCTGGTGCTGCCCGGGGACTTCCCGTGAGAGGCGAGTAACTCCCGCTCTCCCTCCCTCCCTCCCTCCCTCGACACGGCAATTAAACCTTTCATTAGCTACTTTTAAACCTTTTCATTAGCTACTCTTCATCCTCCAGGGCGAAGTGTTTCTCCTTTGATATGAGACATGTGAACTTGGACACGACGAGCCCAGAACAAAGAAGGGAAGGGAAGTGAGCTGTGCTGCTCCTTGGGGGGAGGTCACCTTCCACCTGCCAACCCGAAGAGGCATTTGAAACTCCAGGAGCATCCCACCTATAGTCATCTATAGCACCAAGTCCTCAGTAAAGGTCCTTCTGACGAGCCGATGTCGCAGCTTCACTTCGCACGCTGCTTTGTGCTACTCCTTAGTGCTGCAGACGCGCAGCATTGATTCCGGTTCCTAAGTCAGAGTTACTCACCCTGCTTTACAGGCGAAATTCAGCTTTTCCTGCCTGGGCAGGGACAGAAAGCCTCCATCCTACAAGCCATTGGTGCTGGGGGTATTCAGTGCACGTGGGTATGCTCAGCTGCGAGTAACTATCCCATCCCCTGTAAGCTCCTTCCAGCATGCATAAAGAGCTGCCGCGCTCTCTTGCTTTCAGACAAGCCGGTCAAAAGGGGAACGCACCCCGCCGTACGGCCGTGCCAGCTGGCACCGTGCGGCGGGGGGGGGGGGGGGGGGGCGACCAAGGCCCCGCAGCAGCTTCCCCCGCTGAGACTTGGAGCATCCCGGGCAGCCACGGCCTCCGGGCTCCAGGGCACGGGGGCCTGATCCTGCCCGGCACAGGCAGCCGGGACACGTAGTCGTCTGTCTCGGAGCAGGGTGAAGGCAGCTATGCTGGAATTCACCGTGCAGTTGATGTGGCAGCGCCTGACAGCGCAGGGGTTGATGGCAGACGTGCAGTCAGAGGTTTTGCCTGTATTTGGACAAGCGACCCCCGAGTTGAGGCCATCTGGGACCGCAGGACCGGCAGCTCGCGGAGGCTGCGCAGGGCTTCAGCGTGCTGAATGCAAGGGGCCACATTTGCAAAGGCCTTTTGGTGCCCGGAGGAGCTGCTTGGGCCCTGGGGTGGCTGAAGCCGTCCTAAGCATCCGCCTGCCTCCCAGCCAGTGGTCCAGGCACCTCTTGGGCACCTCGCTGCATCCGCAAACGGGTCAACAAAGGTCTCTCTGGGGAGTTTTGGTTTAGGTACCCAGATCTAGAGGCATCCAGAGTCTCAGGCGTTACTTAAAACATGGACCTGTGGCTTCTTCCCTGTAGAATGGGGATGATGAGACTTGCCTTCATTTGCAGCCAAGGTCCAGGTCAGCGAGAGCAGGGAAACCCCTGGAAGCCTCCGGAGAAGCCCAGGGGTGCAGGCAGAGCCCACCCCAGCTGCACTCTGATATACAGTCAGGCAAGCGAGCCCCACGGCAAGCGCAGGAGCCTGCCAGTTAACACCTAAACAGCAGTAACAGCTATAAATTCGATCTAGTGCATTCCAGTCAAATCCATCATTATCTTGAAGCCTTTGAGCCCCATGTTGGGCACCAAATAGGACTGTCGTGGCTTAACCCCAGCCAGCAACTAAGCTGCACGCAGACGCTCGCTCACTCCCCACCGTGGGATGGGGGAGAAAATCAGAGGAGAAGAAGTAAGAAAATTCGTGGGCTGAGGTAAAGACAGTTTAATAAGGAAAGCAAAAGTTGCTCACCCAAGCAAAGCAAAACAAGGAATCCATTCCCCACTCCCCATGGGCAGGCAGGGGTTCGGCCATCTCCAGGCCAGCAGGGCTCCATCCCTTGTAATGGTGACTTGGGAAGACAGACGCCATCACTCCGGACGTCCCCCCTTCCTTCTTCTTCCCCCCAGCTTTATATACCGAGCATGACATCGTATGCTACGGAATA
>NW_010542913.1:0-1894 GCF_000687285.1 Phaethon lepturus
GACGCAGGTGTTTTCTGTGCATCGGTGTCTTTGTCACCACGGCCAGTTGCTGCTTAAATTAAAACAGAAATCTGAAAGAGCAACCGGATTACACACCCAAAGGCAAAAATCCCTTGGCTTAAACAAGGTTCTGCCTGGCCCCATGTGGGGAGGCTGGCAGCTGAGAGCCCATGGGGGAGGGTGTCACCACGGCCAGTTGCTGCTTAAATTAAAACAGAAATCTGAAAGAGCAACCGGATCACACACCCAAAGGCAAAAATCCCTTGGCTTAAACAAGGTTCTGCCTGGCCCCATGTGGGGAGGCTGGCAGCTGAGAGCCCATGGGGAAGGGCTAAGACCTGCCCTGGCGGGCAAGAAACACAACACAAAGAAAAAAAAAGGAACACCAAGTTGGGTGGGAGTGTTGATCTGCTGGAGAGTAGGAGGACTCTGCACAGGCTGGATCAATGGGCTGAGATCAACTGTATGAGGTTTAACAAGGCCAAGTGCTGGTCCCCGCTTCCCTCCTCACCCCCGTTGCAGTGATCCCGTTCTGGAGTCTAGTCTTCGTGGATGTTGAAAAGCTTTGCTACTGCCTTGAGATCATCATGCTCCTCCCCAGCTTTGATGAGCTGAAGGAAGGAAGAACGCATTAAAACCTGCACATCCGATAAACAACCAGTGCTGCAAGACTGTACGTGGTCATCAGCCAACGCAATGAATTTCTGAGATCCTCTCTGCGGCTCTGTGGATGACAACTCACCAACTTAGGCAGCCCACAACACGACAACAGTACTTACCGCAGCCAAATGTATATGGGAGTCTTAAATGTAGCATTCTCTGCCTACAGGAATGGCTGGAGTTAAAACCAACCTCCCTGTCCCTGTCGGATTTGCTTCTGATGTCTGGGTTTCCCTTCGCGGCTGGGGAGAACAAGTATCGTCAAAAAGGAATTCATCTCAACTCTGAGAAGATGAGTCAGTCTCTTGGCATTGACTTAGAGGAGACAGTAGCTTAAACTTGCAAACCTGTATTTTAGGCAACAAGACTAAGAGGTCAAGGATCCTGCACGTACTCGGCTCTCCAGTTCTAAACTGGAGAAGGGGAAGGGGTGCTAAGAGAATGAATCACAAAATCACAGAATCACAGAATCATTAAGGTTGGAAAAGACCTTGAAGATCATCAAGGCCAACCATCAACCCAACACCACAATGCCCACTAACCACTATCCTGAAGTGCCACGTCTACACATTTTTCGAAAACTTCCAGCGACGCTGACTCCACCACCACCCTGGGCAGGCTGTTCCAATGCCTGACCACCATCTCGGTGAAGAATTTTTTCCTAATATCCAATCTAAACCTCCCCTGGCGCAACTTGAGGCCATTTCCTCTCGTCCTATCGCTGGATACATGGGAGAAGAGACCAACATCCACCTCACCACAACGCCCTTTCAGGTAGTTGTACACAGCGAAGAGGTCTCCCCTCAGCCTCCTCTTCTCCAGACTGAACACCCCCAGTTCCCTCAGCCGCTCCTCATAACACTTGTTCTCCAGCCCCCTCACCACCTTCGTTACCCTTCTCTGGACACGCTCCAGCACCTCAATGTCCTTCTTGTAGTGAGGGACCCAACACTGAACACAGAATTCGAGGTGCGGCCTCACCAGTGCCAAGTACAAGGGTACGATCACTGCCCTACTCCTCCTGGCCACACTATTGATGATACAGGCCAGGATGCTGTTGGCCTTCTTGGCCACCTGGGCACACTGCCGGCTCATGTTCAGCCGGCTCTCAACCAGCACCCCCAGGTCCTTTTCCGCCGGGCTGCTCTCCAGCCACTCCTCCCCAAGCCTGTAGCACCTCAAACAGTTGACCTCACTCCATCCATCCAGCTTGTCCTGATCCCTCTGCAGAACC
>NW_010542914.1:0-220 GCF_000687285.1 Phaethon lepturus
CCCAGCAGGATATCTGCTTTGTTTGCTTTCCCTCTCATCCTTTACCCATAAGCACTTGACTTTTTGTCATCACAGTCGTTGATTTCTATACAGTCAAGACTCCCTAACATACAGAGCCACCCCACCACCTCTCTTTCTGTGCCTATCCCTTCTCAAGAGCTTATAGTCGTCCATTGCAGCCCTCCAGCTGTGCGAGTCATCCTACCATGTTTCTGTGATG
>NW_010542915.1:0-9877 GCF_000687285.1 Phaethon lepturus
TATTAAAATATATAAATATATATGTTTGGATATATAATTGCTTTCATTGGGTCAGTTTTTCAGAGTTTCATTGCTTTTGCTCAGATTTGCCAGACTGTCTTCCATCTGAGTGCAAATCAGTCACACCACCTCATTGCAGAAATGCCTACACTGTGGCTCATGAATGCACATGCATTTTCCTGAGCAGCTCTGGTGCATTTTTCAAAGTAAAATTCAGACCAAAATTTGTCTAGTTACCTTAGCCACCAGCTCCCCATTATAAAACATGCTAATGCATTATTGGGTTTGGATGAGAAATTTAAGCTGGATTCAAGAACTGGAGGGCCTGGATGCTCAGTTAGGCAGGGTTGTCAAGCCTTTCAGCTTTATAGTCAGGACTTACAAGCCCATTAACATTGCCCTGGGAAAAGACTAATGTGTCTGTCATAAGGTACTATTCACACACTGGGTGTTTTTTGTGTACAATGTTACACTGGAGAACTTGTTCAGCAGACACTAAGACCAGCAAAACAGGTGGCATTAAGGCACAATCGTTTCACATTTTAAGTGCTGTATACCAGGTGAGAGGCAACCACTAATATTCATTCCACAGCTAAACTTGTAATATTTGGATATCAACCCATTATAATCCCATTGTCTTCTGCAGGAATGTATCATTCAAATAAGTTTATCATGCTGCCTACATAAGAACAGAACATCCACTTCTTAGATGCTATTTAAACCTTTTCCCTTTGAAAACTGATGCTCTGACATCCATTCACAGGACAATTCAAGTATCAGATATAATGCAAAACCAGGTTCTTTGACTAACAGTTAAATTGCATTTATTTGCATTACTTTGCTACTAAGCACTGGGCCAATTCATCATGTGATGTCTACTCTCTTGGACTAAGCTGGCAATTTAGATTAACTAAACGAAAATTCCCAGTTAAGAGGAAGGATGCAATAGAAGAAACTCCCTCATGCATCATATGGTGTCTAGAGCCTAGTTCATATATTATTAGAAAAACATAAAGACAATATAAATCAATGCATGACGTACTGTAAACTGCAATTCTTTTCTTGCTGTTATCTACATTATATTTCAGAAGTGTAAATTCAAATTTTATAAAATTATACACCAGTTATAAAGTATAGATATTTATTAAAATATTTACTGATCTATCATATATTTTTTTTTTTCAGTATCTTTTGTAGAGAATATCCTTTTGGGGGGGTCATAGAAAGAATAACAAGGTTGTGATAGAATAAAAGAATTTTTCTATAATGTCTTGGAAGAAATCCAAATAAAAACTTACAAATTTTTGTAAGCATATGAATGTAACGAGATGAAATTTAAAATAGTAGTGGTCATTTTATTTCCTTTCAAAATGTAATTTGTCACAGAACCTAGTGGTAATGGTTGGTAAAGTGAATTAGCAGAGGAAACATTTTTGGAAGTGTAAAGAAAAGTTAATATTTTGTTAACAGTGCCAATACATACGCAAAAAAAAGAGTATATTTTCAAGGCAGACAATATCTGAATTCAGTTGTACATCTGTACTCTAATTTCAACCTCATGCAATTACCAGTTCCATATTCCTCCTTTAAACTGTGAAGTACTTCTTAACTCTTTTGACATATGATATAGCATACACCTTAATACAATTTTTCGTAGTATTTATGAAGAGTAACTTACAAGGAGCTCATAGTAACATGGGAAATAAAACTGGAAGGTATCATCACCATGAGAGAGCACTTCTAATACAGATGTGGGAAAGAAGGGAAAGGAAGAAAAGGGAGAGGATGCATGTAAAATGCATGTGGAAATTAAAAGCATCTGTGAAAAAAATACTCCTGTTGTTCTTGTCTCCATACAATAAATATATATCTTTCATAAATTTACCATGCTCTATCTAAAAATCTGCTTCTTGCTCTTCTATTCTTCTTGGAAGATGACTCTCTCTCCATGCTGATTATCACCAGAACCTATCTTCTAAATTGTAGGCCATATTTGTTCAGGGACATTTTACACCAATGTTTATGCGTATACTCTCATTAGGCTTATACAGCTCTTCTCCCACCACCCAGACAATGGTCTCTCCTAACATTTTGAAAGATATGATCAAATCCATTTAGCTTGATGAGCAATATTCATTTTCAAACCCAAAAATGTTAATTAAAGAGCTTAGGAGGTTGCTATTCACAGAATCACAGAATCACACAGAATCACAGAATCACTAAGGTTGGAAAGGACCTTCAAGGTCATCAAGTCCAACCGTTAACCCAATGCAACCATGCCCCCTAAACCATGTCTTGAAGCACCACATCCACACATTTTTTCAACACTTCCAGAGACGGCGACTCCACCACCTCCCTGGGCAGACTGTTCCAATGTTTGACCACCCTCTCAGTGAAGAAATTTTTCCTAATATCCAATCTAAACCTTCCCTGGTGCAACTTGAGGCCATTTCCTCTTGTCCTATCACTAGTTACTTGGGAGAAGAGACCAACACCCACCTCACCACAACCCCCTTTCAGGTAGTTGTAGAGAGCGATAAGGTCTCCCCTCAACCTCCTCTTCTCCAGACTAAACAACCCCAGTTCCCTCAGCTGCTCCTCATAACATTTGTGCTCCAGACCCCTCACCAGCTTCGTTGCCCTTCTTTGGACACACTCCAGCACGACAACATCCTTCTTGTAGTGAGGGGCCCAAAACTGAACACAGTATTCAAGGTGCAGCCTCACCAGTGCCGAGTACAGGGGCACAATCACTTCCCTCCTCCTGCTGGCCACACTATTTCTGATACAGGCCAGGACTCTGTTGGCCTTCTTGGCCACCTGGGCACAGTTCCAGCTCATATTCAGCCGGCTGTTAATCAGCACCCCCAGGTTCTTTTCTGCAAGGACAACAAAACCTGCAGTTAGAACCTCTCTTCTGTTTAATATTTAAATAAAACATTGTCTCTTTGAGAAACACAAGCACCATGAGGCACATTTGTCTTTCACCAGCAATATTTATCCTTGAACTGTGTTTATCTAATCTATTTTGATCCAAAGATTGTACCATGTCCTCAGCCAAAATCAACATAAACACCAGCTACAGTGCACAGAAAGAGTGTTAGATCCTTCAAGCTTCTTTCATGTGGAAATAGCATTTTTGTCAATATGAGTTCAGGACATAACGTGAGATTTTCAGAGGCACTGCGCCCTGCCCCGGCTCTGGTCCCCTCTGCAGCCAGTGACACAGCCCAATTTGTAACATGATAACATCCTGATATTATCCAGAACTAGATATTCTTCACATTGACTGAGCTTCTGTTTCCATGAACTTTGTTGTGATGTACATCAAGTCAATATATTTCTCAAACAGTTTGCTTTCCCACTTGCCCTTTCCTAGTAATGATTCTTAAAAAGGAAGTATTAGGGCATTGTTTTGGGATATTTCTCAGAAAATTCAACTTGTGTTTCTGTAGGTTGCTATGTAAACAGTAGAAACAAATCGAACATGTCCTCACTCTTGCTTTGTACTTCCTATAGTCCTCTGTGATATACAGTATGTTCATATTAACACCTACAGTGTAAGACACGGTAAGCAGGCAAATTTGAGGAAAATATACCTTAAGAGTAGTATTACTTTGAAAACTGGGACTTTGTTTCACTCTTAAGTTCATAGATCCAAACCATGGATGGAACACAAGATAGGTCCTATGACAGCACAGAAGATAAGTACAAGGCATGGAACACTTCTACATTAGTCCTAAAAACAAGAGGATTTAGGCTAAGGCTTTATGTTGGCCCTCCATCTAAAGGGACATTTCACTTACAGTCTGTAACACTGACATTCAGTTTCCAGAAACATGCTGTAATATGTCAAAATCTGATTTTTTTTTTTTCTTTTACTGCTTTAGATGTCTTTTGACTTATTGGGAGTCACATTTTTATCTTGGTTGGACAGAAGATACAACTGGCACTGGGAAATTCACAGAATTCCCTCCACAAGTTTTGGAATATCTAGTGTCTTTCATAGGACCCCAAGTCTGCAAGTTAGTAAAAATATATTTAAGATAATATCTTAAAGCCTTAGGGATTAGGTAAATGTTTGTAACTCAAGGCCGAAAATACAGAAGGCTAATGAAGAACACTCAAACAATTTTTTTCTTGTCCTTTTTTTTTTTGAACTTTCAGTATTTTTTTGTCCTGACCAATGTTTTTTGAAGCCTTAGAACTGGCAAACATGCACCACTTCACAGCATGACAAATATTTTGGGCATGGGCTGTGTGTGATTATTTATCACAACTTCAGCGGATATCAGTATATATACTTTCTATTTATAAGAAAAATGTGAGCCTCTGTACTCTGAACAAAGCTCAGTTATGAAGTACAGCTTTTGGTGATACTAAGTTTTGTTCCAAAAGAGTCCCAAGAGCTACCTCCACAACATATTGTGATCATAAGATTATCAGACCAGAGTGGAAATGTTGTGAATTATTCATTGCAATCATAATGATTCAATGTAGAAGGTAGTTAGGAAGACTGCCAGACCACTTTATGATATTTTGGGCCATAACCTGTTCTATGTCACTTGTTCCTAGCACCTATGATTAAGACAGTGTCCTGAAAGCTGCAGGGTACCAATTAAAGTGTATTGCACTTCAGCAATCTTTGGTGGCATATATTCCCCTGAGGTTATTGCAAATTACAGCACTAATTTTATTGCAACCCTCAAGGCTGTCCAACTACACAAGCAATTTCCTGTTCTTTTCTCAGTTGTAGAAATAAACTGTTTCTTTGCATGTGAAAAGTGAGAGGGATTAAATCCTATTCCTCAGAAGGACCATAACGGAACAAACAAGCCAGATGTTCATCTGCTGTAGAGCACTGGAGTTTGGCAGCTACTTCAGGCAATGAGGGAGGGTGACAGCTACAAGCTGTGTTACCGGCAGGGATGATACCATTGGCCAAGTTCTCCCAGAGTCTTTGGAGTGAGTGGTTACATATGCCTCTACAGTCTAGTGTCTTACTGCATACTCACTGCACTGGGCTGCTGCTGCAGAAAAAGAGAACATGGGATAGACAAACATAACAGAACAACGCTTTAATTTACTTAGCAAAGGTGCACAGACATTACCATTAACCTGAGACACATCTTCAAAACGGAAAGAAGTGCATGAAATGGAAAGAGTACATTAAATGGAAAGAAATGCAATGTAAAAAATTAAAATGGAAAGAAATGCATGACTCTCCGAATAGTACATAACGCTTTCATCTTGTGATGTCCCATAGTATCACCCTCTCCACGTATTTCACTTGTGTAAATAAATCAAACACCAAACAAACGAATTACAAACATAGTTGGAATGACACATTCACAACCTTAATTGCTTTTGAGCTCAGGAAGTTTAACTGCTTTCCTATACACTGAAGGACAGCAGTTTGATAATCAGGAGTGAGCACCTCAGCTCTAAGCTCCTGTTATGGCTCTGATTAATTAAATATTAAATTCTGAGTAATCAGTGTAGATTTTATACATAAATCCTTTCCTCATACTCTCTTCTTTCAAAGATGCAACTTAGGGTCTAAACCAATTAAAAAAGGAAAATGTTGATTTTTACGGCTGGAAAAAGTGAAGGTCAGAATTCTAAGTGCTGCAGACATCAAGCCATCTGATCACTCCTTTTTATAAGCTGTTTCAGTGGCCAGAGAGAGAACATTATTTCTATAGTAAAAAAGAGTATTCATGGTCAACAAAAACTGGCAAGAAACTGTTAAGATTGAGCTTTGTATATTTAATTCGTACTTTAGCTGACTAACTTGTATATTTGATCACATAAGCTTTTTTATTTTTAATTGCAAAAATATACCAGCAAATGAAGATCTGCACATACTAAGCTAGGTATAAAACTAGTGTTTATTCTTCTGCCATTGGACTGGCACAAGAGTTCATTACTCTCAGCCATTGACAGAAGACTATTGGAACCGAGGTTCTCACTGTCCATCACTGACAATGAAAAAAACATTTCGTCTTGAACTGTTATCAATAGCAGTACCACAATGTTAGCTACAGTACTGCAGCACCTCAGCTTGGGGAAAAAAAGTTAATACTGTCTAATCTGTTTCATCACACCATATCTGAGAGCAAAGCCTAGAAGAAATCTTATTTATGATATTAGGTAGTTCTGTTTCTCTACCACAGAAGCTAAAAGTGAATGAGATTTAAAAGAACAGAAAACATTTTAAATTTGATGTTGTGTAAAATTACATATCGAGTAAACTGTTCTAAATTAAAATATCTTACTTGCATCCTTAGCTGAAGTTTACAACTAGCAATTAGCTAGAATAGAGAAACATGGAGCTCTAACACCCAGAGAGAATATCAAAACCAGATTGCCTTTGGGGGAATGCTTCCCCGACCTCCTTATTTTCATAGCAGAAAAAAAATATCATTAATGATACTCCCTTATGGAATGCAATCTTTCAGCCCATGAGGCCAACAAATATAAGAAAGGCTATACCAACATGCCAATTTCATGCAGATTTACTGCATTTTTATTTGTAGTATAAAATAAACCATGCTGTGCTGGCTACAGTTACTTAAAAGTAATGTTGAGGGTTAAACTAGCGGATGTGGCAAGGGGAGAGCATTTGTATATTTTATTTTTTTTGTCTTCCAAATTTTCAAATATCCTGCATTAGTATGACTCATTTTGTAGCCAGGGAAAGTCTTACGTGATTCCTTCAGATGTTAGTCAGCTTTATCTTGTATAAGGGGTCACTTAAGAGGAACAAAGACTACAATAAGCCCTGAAAACGTGACTGTACTGTGTCTTTACAAGACAGTTTTGTTCTCGTAACAAAGAACATGGCTCATTAATCAAACCCTAGTATTTTCTTCTTGGAGAGTCATATGAGCTTGTGAACTCCATCTGTATTACCAATATGTAAGATTTGTTTAACCAGAAGATCTTTGTTTAATCAAATTATCCACCCTCTGCAGTATCAGTGCTGGCATACTGTAATACTATAATTACTTTTAATGAATTTTCTATTTCATGGAAGGAAGAAGAGGAGCTTGATTTTAAAAATCCATTGCATGTTTTATCTCATACTACTAATTTTTATTTAGAAAGAAAATATGATAAGGTGATTTATTGGTGACAAGAAACATATTGAAAAATTAGGGGATACCAATTAGTACAGTAAAAAGTAAATTTCGTGAAAGAAATTAGAAGACAGATTTTGCATATACTTTGTTGCACCAGCAGTCATTATAACAACGGGCAGATGGATTATTTCGTTGAATCAGAGGAATGTGGATAAAATACACAGGAAACAGAGATTACATAAAACAATCACCATGCTAGAATGTTCTTTTTAAGCTTTCTAATGAATGTAAGTTTCTGACACAAAATGATATGCTAGGAAATTAAAATCTCTAACCACAAGTAATTGAAACAAATCTTTAGAAGTAAATTCACAAGTAAGACAGAGTATAAAATGAGTGATGAGACACATATGCAGAGGCTGTACCAATATTATTTCTGGATTTCCTAGTCCATCTGCCTCTAAAGATTTGTCTCTTCAACTCAACTGCATTAACATGAACTAGGCTTTAGAAAAGGAATTGCTATTAAGCTGCCAAAAAACACTCAAAATAAACAAACAGAACCATAACAGAAATCTAAGTACATGTAGGATACCAGTCTTACCAACAATAAAATATATGTAACTAAAATTCTACCTAGGCCACAGCCTCTTTCAAGAGTTACATTCAGTTTTTATTGCCCTGAAAGGAAACAAATGGATGATTTTTTCTGCTCATCATGTTTAAAAAGAAGGTCCCTTAAGACTGAAAAGGATATTATCCTCTTGCTGATTCTGTGCAGCTTTAATTCTATATATTCCTGTACAGGGTTTGCGTGGCACAGTTTTGGTAGTGAGGGGGCCTAAAAGAGTGGCTTTTGTGAGGAGCTGCTAGAAGCTTCCCCCATGTCCGACAGAGCCAATGCCAGCAGCTCCAAGAAGGACCCACTGCTGGCCAAGGCTGAGCCCATCAGCAACGGTGGTAGTGTCTCTGCAATAATGATTTGGGGGATGGTAACTGTGCAACTGCAGTCGAAGAGAATGAGAATTTGTGAGAGAAACAACTCTGCAGACACCAAGGACAGTGAAGAAGGAGGGGCAGGAAGTGCTCCAGGCGCCAGAGCAGAGATTCCCCTGCAGCCCGCTGTGAAGGCCATGATGAGGCTGGCTGTCACCCTGTGGCCCATGGAGGTCCATGGTGGAGCAGATATCCACCTGCAGCCTGTGGAGGACCCCATGTCAGAGTAGATGGACGTGCCCCAAAGGAGGTTGTGACCCCATGGGAAGCCTGTGCTGGAGCAGGCTTATGACAGGACCTCCGGAGAGACTATCCCATGCTGGAGCCTACTGCGGGGAGGACTTAGAGAGAATCATGAGTGAATTTAAGCCCAGGAAGAACAATCTCAAAGAATGGTCCTGTGGAAGCCTCATAAGGTTCAACAAGGCCAAATGCAGGGTCCTGCACTTGGGTTGAGGAAACTGCTGGTATCAGTACAGACTGGGGGATAAAGGTATGGAGACCAGCCCTGCCAAGAAGGACTTGGGGGTACTGCGAAATGAAAAGTTGGACATGAGCTGGCAATGTGTGCTCATAGCCTAGGAGGCCAACCTTATCCTGGGTTGCATCCAAAGAAGTGTGGCCAGCAGGTTGAGGGAGATGATTCTGGCCCTCTACTCTGCTCTGGTGAGACCCCACCTGGAGTCATGCGTCCAGCTCTGGAGCCCTCAGCACAGGAAAGACATGGGCTTGTTGGAGAGGGTCCAGAGGAAAGCCACAAAAATGGTCAGAGGGATGGAATACCTCTCCTGTGAGGACAGGCTGAGAGAGTTGGGGTTGTTCAGGTTGGAGAAGAGAAGGATACAGGGAGACCTTACTGCAGCCTTCCACTACTTAAAGGGGGCCTATAAGAAAGATGGGGACAGACTTTTTAGCAGAGCCTGTTGCAACAGAACAAGGTGCAATGGTTTTAAACTGAAAGAGGGTAGATTCAGACTAGATATAAGGAAGAAAGAAGTTTTTCACAATGAGGGTGGTGAAACACTGGCACAGGTTTCCCAGAGAGGTGGCAGGTGCCCCATCACTGGAAATATTCAAGGTCAGGTTGGTCGTGGCTGTGAGCAACCCCACCTAGTTGAAGAGGTCCCTGGGCATGGCAGGGGTGTTGGACTAGATGACCTTTAAAGGTCCCTTCCAACCCAAACTATTCTATGATTCTATGAAGAAAGAAGGAGTGGGGGCAAGGTGTTTTAAGATTTGGTTTTATTTCTTGTTACCCTAGTCTGGTTCGATTGGTAGTAAGTTACATTTGCCCAAGTTAATCTGTTTTGTCCATTATGGTAATCAGTGATTTTTTTTTCTCCCTCTACTTATCTCAACCCGCAAACTTTTTGTTATATTTTCTCTCCACCTTCCAGATGAGGAGGGGGAGTTGGTAGAGTGTCTTTGGTGGACACCTGTGTCCAGCCAGCGTCAACCCACCACAATTGCAAAGTCTGTGTTCCTACACTGGGTGATTCGCTGATGTGGTATGTTTGTACGCAAAGTCCAAACCAAACTAGCACTTCCACCAAAGTTCAGTGCATTCAGTGTATGCTAAAATCAACACTGCAGATTCTGGGGACATGTGTTTCATCAAAAAAGTTAGCAGGACATTCTGTCTTTTATGTAGAATAGGGGATACCCTCAAAATGTCCTCTAGTTTGTTATCGTCCTTGAGGGATTTGGCTTTTAGGTATTCATTATAGAGCTGACATAACTAGTGAATAAGAGTACAAGGATCTCATTATGTCAAGCAGGGACAAAATTAGAAAGGC
>NW_010542916.1:0-16389 GCF_000687285.1 Phaethon lepturus
CTGCAGCGTGCGGCCCTCGGAGCCCTTCCTCACCCGTTACCTGCTGGGGCCGCACAAAAACCTCTCCGAGACCCAGGTACCGCGGCCCTGGGCACCTCGCACCCCTACCTGGGCGTGTTGTGTTTTGCTCACAGTACGTGGGTGCTGGAGGTTACCACTGTCCTCTTCCCCCTCCAGGTGTTCAACGAGATTTACCCGGTGTGGACTTACTCCTACCTGGCACTGCTATTCCCGGTGTTCCTGGCCACGGACTACCTGCGGTACAAGCCCGTGGTCCTGCTGCAGGGCCTGAGCCTCATCGTCACCTGGTTCATGCTGCTGTACGCCCAGGGGCTGCGGGCCATCCAGTTCCTCGAGTTCTTCTACGGGATAGGGACGGCCACCGACGTTGCCTATTACTCTTACATCTACAGTGTCGTCGATGTCAACCTGTACCAGAAGGTCACCAGCTACTGCCGGAGTGCCACCCTGGTGGGCTACACAGTGGGCTCGGTGTCCGGGCAGGTCCTTGTGTCGGTGGCAGGATGGTCCCTCTTCAGCTTGAACGTTATCTCCTTAACCAGCGTCTCCATTGCCTTTGGCACAGCGTGGTTCCTGCCCATGCCACAGAAAAGCCTTTTTTTTCATCACGTCTCAGGTCAGCCGCTCAGCTGGGAAATGAAGGTCATGGATTGTAAAAACGGATCGGCTGTCCAAGATCATCCCAGTGTGCAGAGGGCAGGTGGCTGGGAGGATGAGACAAAAGTTCCCTTAAATGGGGAGGGTCATTCAGCAGAGAAACAGGTGAGTTGTGCCCTGGGTTTATGTAAGTAGAATATGCAGTACTGATGTGGTTGTCGCGCATGCATGTATGTATGCATGCCTATCTGCATATGTATATATACACACACACAGCAGTAGAGAAGTAATATCCAACAGCAAGAAGTATTCCTTTGCTTATCCTGCTTCAGGAAAATGTATTCCTGGCTTCCTTTTGCAGCCTGTTAGGCTGCTCCTTTGTTTTTCTGAAATTGTTCTGCATGTCTCACGGGGCTGTGATTAAAATTCTCTGGGCATCAAATTGCTGCTCAACAAAGCACGGGACATCTGTGGGGCACTAAAAATTGTGTGTATATCCAAATTCTGTGTGTGCTTCCGGATGCACCCTACAACTTAGAGAAAGGAGGCAATTATTCCTGCACTTACATTCTGGAAACACTCGTTACTTCAACTGTTGCGCAAGTTGTGCAGTAATAAGCTGTGTAGTAATTGAGTTTTGTCTTATGATCCTGGAAGGAAGCTGGTCCGGGAGGGAGACTGCAGTAGTCCTTGAGAGCACTTACAGGCTGACATTGATTAGTTATAAATGGACAGAACACAGATAAATTGCAGGAAAGAGCTCTGCATAATGATGGCTTAACGCAGTCCATGAGAGCACCAAGGTAGTGCCCCGACTTGCGGCTTTTGCAGGCTACGTAACCTCTAACAAAGTCACTTGTGTGGAAACAAGCGTGCAGGCGCCCTTGTTCGGTGGTGGGATGTGTCGGGTCCCATGAGGTGACGAGTGGGCGGCCTCCAATTTGAGGCCTGATGCGTGTGTGTGGCTGCTTGCTGGGCAGGTCTCTGCCATGCTGCTGCAGGTAATGCAGATGTATGGAGAGCCTGTTGCGGCAGGGGGGTTCGAGGGCCTGGGGAGAGGTCGGCCTTGCTCCTCGGTCAGGAGGAGGTTGTGCTCGTTCTGAGAAGAAGCTGGGAGGCAAGTGCAGCTGTTGCTTTAGTCAACTCATGGGTATTTCATTTAGCAAGTAAACCCCAGTTAGTTGGGCTGGGGGAGGCAGCATCCGGGGCTGCTTTCAGCCTTCTTTGGCTACAGCTGGGAATTAAAGGTATTAACATTCCAGGGACCTAATCCTGCCCCATCCAGCACAGTCTTGTGTGAGCAAAAGTATTTTTAACTATGATGTACTTGCATGCTGAAGGGTATTTGTTAAGACAAATTCATGCCAATAATGACTAAAGCATGAATATCACTTATCTGTTCCTTCTGTTTATCTTACTCCCATCCTGTGAGAGCAAGGGTGGTTCCAAACTAATGGTGAAAATTTTAAAAAGGGAGCAAGTACACTTGCGTAACTCTCCAGGGTTCAGTTACACCAGGTGCTAAAAGCTGAGAAGCATTGCTGTGTGATGATAGTCCTCACGAAAGTAATGGCAACTGTATTTCACGAACATGAATGAGTGGCTGTACGAGCAATTGTACTGAAGCAGGATTTCCAGGCGGTGGGAGGGCGGGTGGACTTTTCTGTCTTATCAGGCATATGCTTGGGTTGAATGTGCCAAATCAGTTTTTGCAGTGTATGTGATGGTTCCCTTCCCTGTTTTTCCTGCACCAAAACTTGAGCTTTGTGTGAAACCTTCTGTGTGGGAGTTAAGTTGCTGAAGTCGCGTTGCTGCGGGCTGACCTCTTCCCAAGTTGTTCTGTTGGGCTTTGGAGGGACAGTGTCCATGTGCGGAGCAAGCGTTTTGCCATTGGCAAAGCATCAACAGGACTGTGTGGTGTTTAATGAAGATGCTCAGAAATCAGCGATGCTTCAAGGAGTGGAAAAAAAGGAGTTCAGAATGCAGTTAGGCTATCGTCTTTGGGGGTTTTAATAGAAAGATCTTAAAATGTGTTTTATTGCTTATGGAGAATAGTCTTTCGCAGGCACATACTGCACAATTCCCCATGGAAAGGGCATGCTGCCAAGAGCCTGAAGTTGCTGTTGCTGACTGGAAGCTGCTCCGCAACTGGATGTACAATAGCACAATGTGCAATAGCTCAGTCCTGTCACAGGGCTCTGTTTCGCAGCGGGGATTCCAAGCTCAAGGTGGCTAGAGATGGTGGGTGGGCCCTGGGGATCGTCCCAGTCTCATATGAAGTAGTCACTGCTCTGACTTACATGAGAAGGGTCTTGCCTGTCTACAAAGACTCTGTGTGTGTATGTGTAGCAAACATAATTAGCAGCTCTGTCTACAAAGTAAAGATAAGTTCATTTTTTTCTGCTGCTGTTGGCATAAAGTAGTCAGGAGCAGGACTGTAGCAGCCTGTATATAAAAGGCAGTTTTCATTTGTCGTCATCCCCTGTTGCTGGATCTGAGCTATCTTCAAAGTTTTTTCAAATAACTTCATGGGTCTGTCCCTTTTGTGCTCTTTCTAGAAAGATTTGGAGGGGAAAGCTTTATTTTTATCTATCTCATTACATTTGTCAGAGCGCTTGTATATGCAGGAGCTGCTGTTTGCGATAGTAATGTCTGGTGAAAGCAGCTTCCATTTCTCTTCAGATCCTCAGGCAACATCTGTCACCTTCAGAGCCTTGGTGAACATTAACAGGGGTAGAGTGCAGCATAATGAGATCGCTTCTTTGAGTATTTATAATCCCTGAATCCTACTACCAAAGAAAATTGACTTCTTTGTGGGGGAAAAAATATGCATCCAGTGGGTTTCACAATCTCTGCGCTACTAAATTTGATTTAATTTGGATCAGGACTTATGAAAAGTGTCAGTGATGCTTTTGCCTTCATGATTTGAATGACTGGCTTCTCATGCTGTCTTGTCAAAGTGGATATTGTGTCACATTCTCCTGTGTCTCTTCTCTCTGGTACCCTTCACTTGCTCACGTAGTACTTCCAACAGCTAATAGTTTCTGCTCTCTGTGTGAAAGAACCAGAGCGTGAGGGGTGCTTGGGACTGAACCCTTCCTCTGCATGTAAGGGAACAGAGACCAACTGCTGGGACTGTGGCATGGGAAAGCTTTTTATTTGTTACTCTGTGGGGTTTCTGTCCAAGAGTGGTATTGTCAGTCACCAGTGATAAGACCACTGGAAAGGGACAATTTTGTGGAGCAGTGTGAAGTATTTATAAACATGGAATAACATTTCTCTCCTTTTCCTTCTCCAATCTATGCAGGAGCAGAAAGTAGACATTGTAAAGGTGCTCAAAGATCTCTGGCAGGACTTCCTGCAGTGCTACTCCTCCCAGACCATGCTCTGCTGGTCGGTGTGGTGGGCACTGTCCACCTGCGGCTACTTCCAGGTCATCAACTACGCTCAGGGCCTGTGGGAGATGGTGCTGCCTTCTCACAGCACAGAGATCTACAATGGCGCTGTGGAAGCGGCCTCAACGCTGCTAGGTAAGCTGCTGACGTAGCTCCTGCTCTGCTGTGAGAAATGCCTTGTGTCCCTCAAGGTCACCAGAGCATGGTTGGTAAGTGCCTTGTGTTCCCCTGTGCATGCAGGAGAGGCAACCTCAGCATTCAGGGTGAGTCTTCAGTGACGTGCACAGGTACGGTACTCAGTGTTGAGTTTGTTGGTGTATGCAGCCCTGATTCCTGTAATCAGTGTGTAGGTGTTTAAAGGAGTCTCCCAAGTCAATCTTCATTCCGAGATATTTGGCAGAAGCCTCTAGGCTGACTGTGTGTTCTTGGCTGTCACTGTAGCAGTGGGGTTAAGCTTGTTTTAAGTTAAAGTCAAACTAAGAGTCATATGGGTTTATTGCTTTTTTTTTTTTCCTCTGGCAGTGTAGGGAACATATGAAGGTTTCCTGTATGCATGCAGTGAGCCACCATGTAGTCACTTCTGCACTGTTAAGCAGAAAAGCTATTAAGATGAAAGAAGTTGCTTGACTTGAAAGGGCCAGGTAGGTCAGTCAACACAAACATCTGTTTATTAAGTTGTTTAATACTGTTCCATCACCAGAACTAGAATAAAACCTTTTTAATATAGGGAACATATGAAGGTTTCCTGTATGCATGCAGTGAGCCACCATGTAGTCACTTCTGCACTGTTAAGCAGAAAAGCTATTAAGATGAAAGAAGTTGCTTGACTTGAAAGGGCCAGGTAGGTCAGTCAACACAAACATCTGTTTATTAAGTTGTTTAATACTGTTCCATCACCAGAACTAGAATAAAACCTTTTTAATATAGCTGACATACACTTGCAGAGGCTCTCTAGGTGTTGCTGCAGTACATTCCTTTTCTTTGATGGAGCCATTGTTCCACCATCTGCTGTGGACATCACCTACTTGGGAGCAAAAGAAACCAAGGTACACAAACAAGGAAGGTTTAGTACTTTCTTGGGCATGCTTAGCACCCTCTTGGCGTTCAGTGGGAAGTGGTGACTGTTTTATAGTTCTAAAAGCTGGTCTACCATCCAGTGTTTGTTGGGTTTGAAACTGTTGGCAACTTGATTCTGAAGACTTTGGCTATTAAGTAGTCTTTGGTGTGCTAAACCTGCATTTTAATAGCATGCAGTCATATACTGCTGCTCTACTCTACTGTGATGCTGTGGCTCTTATTTCTTGTTTGATTTGGCTTCCTTTACCATCCTGCCTTGGTCCCAAGAAAGAAAGAACTGGTATCAAGGGAAAGACGATCCATAGCGTGCCCAAATGTGGGCAGATTTAAAAAAAAAAATTTTTTTCAAACCTATTATGAACATCTTTGATATCAAGGTCCTTTTTTTAAAGGCCTGTGAACAATGGACCTATTGGAAGAAAAGGTAGTTGGCGCTAAACTCATGCAAAACTGAAGTTTTTCGTTTCCCTCTTCGATGTTTTTTTTTTTTCCCCCATCTAGTATCATTTTTATAAATGCTTGAATGATTTTGGATGATGTTTTCCGAAAGTAAATTAGCTGCTGTCCCTGAACAAAAAGTCCTTCTGGTTGACACAGATCCATTGCTTGGAACAAGTGAAACTTAGTGAAGTAGTAATCTCAACTAAAAGCTTGAACTGCATAACAAGACTGGAAGGGACCTGTTAAGGATGAGCATCCAGTGCACTTCCATTTGCACTAGGAAGTACCTAGTGACTTCCTAGGCACTAGTGCAAATGCTTTGACTTCTGATTTCCAGTTTGAATTTATTAATGAGCAGTTTATATATCTCTGACTTCACGCCAAGGTTGTATTTTAGCACAAAATTATCTCATCCTAGCCTATCTCTAGATACCTGTTGTTTGTTCTGGACCAAAGAAACCAAGCTTTTCTAGTTGTTCTTTGGTAAAGTGTGTGAGCCAACACAGGCAGAATGCAGGAACAACCACAAAACCATGGATGAAATGCAAAGAGTAGATTTATTTTTGTTACCTCACAAACTGGGGGATCCCCGAAGCAGCCCCCAGGCACAGGCACACAAGCAGGAACACAGGCACTTGCAGAGCTCGGTCCTTGCTAGTGGATCAACGAACTTGCTGTTTTCGCCTGTATTTCAGGGATTCATGCAGGTGTAATTTACCACTGCACTTTGATCTTCCCCACAGCAGGGCAGGAATCTCAAGTACGTTCAGTAGGGTGCCTCTAAGTCTATCACAGGCCTATGCTATTTAAACACAGATGTTCTACTTGTCCAACACACAATACCAAACAGCAGTGAGTATGATATATGTTTTTTAACACCTCAAGCTGCAAGTCACTTGAGCGTGTTTACAATCCTCCTTGCCAATCTTCTGTTATTTTCCCACAGCAAACCTCTTTGTTCACTTTGTTATCTTACTAGCTGCCCTTTGCACCAAGCCTTGAGTTGCATTCTTTTTGAAGACCAGAGCTGCACTGAGCTTTATTCAGTGAGGCCTCAGACTTGTAGAAGAACATTAATACACTTTTCTTCTTTTACTAGAAATAACCTTTCCTGGTACATCCTGGATCTGATTTGCTATTTTTCATGGCTCTTACTCATTCTGTGCTCAGTTATGAGCAACGTTTGGCAACCTTCATGTCAGGTGCCGCTGCCATCCCTGTCTGTACCCGTGCTGCCCTGCAGAAGGGTTTGAGTCGAGCGTGGTGACTCATGTGGCTGTCAGCTTCCTGTCCCAGGCAAGATAAATAGCATTATTTCTAGTGAAGTCAACCGACTGCTTAGCTGCATCTCTGCATCTTCTTGGAAATGTGGCAATCCAAAATGTGGTTGGGATGTGAAACCACTGAACCAGCTGTAGGTATCTAATTGCAGGACACAGATTGTATATGTCTTCATAATTAGGTGTCTGGCTGATACAACCTTGAGACATGGGGGGAGTATGACTCTGTGAGTGGCCACAAGACCCCCAGAGAGTGAGATGTTGAATGTCTGTTCCCAAATTTCATAACTGCTGTGACAGTAGAAAGAAGGCTCTAGGACTTAGCTGCTTTTTACATGTCAAGGTTTTGCTACTGGGGGAGCCAGACATTCAGAGAGCAAAATGTCATTCAGGTAGTGTCATAGCAGGCACTGGAAAGAAGAGTTCAGAGGGGGAAAATAAATTCCTTTCCCTTGGCATAGCTACCTTTTTCACTAGTCCTCAAGACTGATGTGAGGTCTGACAGGGTTTCAGGCTCGTACTCACTGATGGTATATAAGGAGCCTTCATGTGCTTGAAGGACTTCTAAGATAGCAGGCCAGTGAAGGGCTACAAAGAGCTTAGATACTGCACTGTAGCACTTCTGTACAGTGGTCAAATGCTGAATACAATCCTGTTTTTCAGATATCTCCAGTAAACCTCCCTTTGTCAGTACGCTGTTTATCTAGTTTGCTATGTACAGCAGTGTCGTTATGCTGTTGGTTGCTATTTGTCTTCTTTGCAGAACAAGGCCTATTTCAAATGGAAATTTATTTGGGCTTCTCGGTAGTTACAGCTGTGATAGAGCATGAAACACACCTTGTCTGCTCATTGAGTTGCATGACATATCACATGCTTTCCATGTTGTGATCTGTCTTCTCTCCCCATCCCCTCTTCATAAAATCCAGCAGGAGTTACAAACCTGTTCTGGTTGCAAGGGATTGGTCTTGCACAATCAACAGTGTGTAACTGTAGCTTGTGATTAGGCTGCATCCCCGGAGACATGGATTTGGACCCCTGCTCTTATTCTTACAGCCCAGCATGAAGACAGTAAATGTAGGATTTTCTGCCTCCTGGGAGAGAGCTCTAGCAGCTGTGTATCAAAGTGGGTAGTGTCTTTCTTGTATCCCCTGCTAAAGCACCACAAAATAATTAGCTGAGTGCTTTTGAGAACCGTGGTTTGCATTTCTCTGTAGCCCAATTGATAACACTGCTACAGTCAGGCACAGAGGGCTGAGTGGCAGTGGTCTGAGTCCTGGAGCTGTTGTGCTTCTGAAGCCAGAGAGAAGACTTCAGAGGCAGTCAGCATTGACCTCTTTGGATTTTGGGGGCTTGTTTTTGTGTTTGTTTGGTTTTATGTTTTTGGGGTTTTTTGTTCCTGTAAAAGTGAATAGGAGTTTACAGCCGGTTTCCAGGTGAGAGACAGGTCAGGAAGGAGAGCTGCTAAGGGGTGTGCACATTAGTGTCCTCCACTTCAATCATGTTTGGCTATTAGGGGCTGCACAGCTCCTGATACACAGTCTCCAAAGTTCTCCAATTGCAATTACTAACAGTTATGCTTTCCTTCCCCTCACAGGAGCTGTTGCAGTGTTTGTTGTGGGTCACATAAAAACATCCTGGGCAATGTGGGGTGAAGTGGCACTTGCCTTGTTCTCCTTTCTTATTGCTGCTGCTGTGTACATCATGGACACGGTTCGTAATATCTGGGTGTGCTATGCATCATATGTTGTCTTCAGAATTATCTACATGCTGCTAATAACGATAGCAACGTGAGTATCTTTTTACGTCAATTCCTCTCAAGGTTACAGCTGCTGTGAAAGCTGGCATATTTCCCATGTAACTTGAGCCTTGCCTACCAGGAATCTGGAAATCAAGTTGCAAGGGCTTCTATTGTGATTCAGGTTGGAAACTGAGACACAGAAATATATTTGTCTGGCAGCCTGCCCAAGCTTAAAAGTCTTATGACACTAAAGTGACTATTTCTAAATATTAGATAGCCCTGCTTGCCAGGGGAATGTTTTTCATAAACATGACTGGAGTGAAGTATTTGCAGATGAGGAGAGGACAATCCTTTGCCTGTGTTGTAGGGTCAACTTTCCCTAGCCTGTAAGAAGGAAAAGTTCTTCAATATTATTTGTCACTTTGGGGAGGAAAACACAGCTGTTGTTGAACCACACATACATAATTGCTACAAGATAGCTCAAGCACAGTATGAGAGGAGATCATGAGGCTGGTAACTGCAAAAGGAGTTTTGGTCAGAAGGATGTGGGAGGCTATGGACCACACTGCAAGTAGGCTGATGCTTTGAGATTGCCCACAGCTCTCTGGGATCAGAGCACGTTGCATCTTCTCTGGGTGACAAGGTGCTTTAGCTGCATCGGACAGGAGCACTGCTTCAAGTAAGAATGAAACTCACAGAGGTCCCAAAGGGTGTTTTAGCTGTTTAGATGTCTGTGTGGGCTTCTTCTAGCCTCTATGCTAGTCTGTCATAGAATCACAGGATCATTAAGGTTGGAAAAGACCTTCATGATCCTATCTAGAGAAGTACACTGTCAGTGTGAGGTTAGCTGTGGAAAATACTGGACCAGTCTGTGTAATGCTTCAGGCTGCATAGCTGTCTTGTCCAGACATGTTCCCTCTATTCTTGTACTTCCCTGCTTTTTGCCTGTCCTTATATTTCTGGTCATCCCTTTCCAGGTTCCAGATCGCTACAAATCTCAGTGTGGAGCGGTATGCCCTGGTGTTCGGGGTCAATACTTTCATTGCCTTAGCACTTCAAACTTTGCTCACTTTGATTGTTGTGGATGCCAGTGGGCTTGGGTTGGACATCTTCACCCAGGTATGACAGACTTTCCTTGCTTTACTAATGGGAGGGAGGAAAGTAAACCAAGATGTAAAGCTTCTCAGCTACCTGTTTCTGGGTCTAGGGTTTGCTGACAGAAGTAATCACTGATTCCTGATATTTTAGAAGAGGAGGGGAGCTCATGTATTAACCTTCTTACAAATTTGGTAACTGCTTGGTTTAACCACTTTTTTTTTTGTTTTCTTTCCCCTTCTCTGCAGTTCATGATTTATGCCTCTTACTTTGCGGCCATCTCACTGGTGTTCTTGGGCAGTGGCATATATAGTATTATGAGAGCTTACAGAAGACAAGAACAGATGCAGCGCAGATCTCCTGAAAGCCAGTAGTGCACCAAGTGAAGACTCTCAGTGGCTAGGTCTGTTTTTTAATCTCTGCCTTTTCTTCACAAGGCAGTCACCTTAATGGTATTTGATCTGTATTTATACTATATTAGTAGCACATTTTAGAAGGTAAATGTATTGGCTCTTACATGAGTAAGAACAAATAACTTCTTTCTAAAATGCCTTTTGTTCTTCTGTTGCCTATATGGAATGTACAGCAAAGAACAGTAAGTTTTCTCAAAGAATTAAAGCCTTGGGAGGTTTTAGTCTAAGGCTGTGCACCTGGAGGCTGCCATTGAAAAGGCAGCTTCATGATTGTCTAGTCAGCTGCTACTCTCTCTCTCTCACTGAGGTGCTGCTGCAGGGCAGAAGTGAGGGCAGACTAATAGACCTCTCTGGAGAGCTGCAGACCTGGGACAGGAGGTGGCCTTAGGCCTGTGCTCTGCAGTGGGGCTGTCCTGTGCCTGCCCCGTGATGCTGGATGCTCTTTTTTGAGGACTAGTACACTTAGGTTTCTGCATGTGCACATGCTTTATTGAGTTGCTTGTACTGTTTCTGCTGTTCCTGTCTGTCACCCCTGCTGACAGAGTTTTACCATTGCTGATCATGGTGCTTCCCCAAAAACTTAACTGTGTTCTGAGGCAACTTGTGATGCTGGTGAATTGGCTATATCAGCAGTGCTACTCGTGCCATGAAGGCCTGTGCCCAAGGGACTGTAAAGCTGGAAGGGAAGCTTAGAGGGAGTTTAAGTAGGAAAAAATGCTAATCTGAGGGACCCTTGGACATCCTTGCCTTTGCCCTTTAGGACTGCAGATTCCTGCATTACAGGAGTCACTGCCTCGCAACCCTGGGGGCTGGGCTATTTCAGTGGGATGGTAAGTGTTCGTATCGCACTGAAAAAGAAGGTCACTTGCAGGATTTTAAGCTCTCCTTTGTAGTCTTGGAGACTCATGACTGCAGTGACTAAATGGACACCTTCACTTAAGGTAGTTATCAGGATGAATGCTGAGGCTTTGAAAAATGCTGATTTCTTGTCTGTCAGTTCTTCCTTTTTTAAAATGCCTTTGTGCTTCTGGTCAGTCTCTGCCCACTCTCTACCTCTCTTTTTCTTTTCCACCTAAGCAAGGACGACGAATGTTGGGAGCAGACAGTTCTTTTATTTTGTCCAGTCTAAGCAATTTGGGACTTGCCTCATACCTGGTTTTTAAAAAGAATGTATTCTTTCCAAATTGCTTCAGCACTGGGAAGGAGTTGCACAGAGTTGTCCTGGGCTTGGGTACCTGGATACTCAGGCACCATGACCGGCACAGGAACAGATCTCTGCAGTGTACTGTGCACATGGGTTATAGGCTGTCCCTGTTGCTGTGCAGGTCGTGGTGAGTAAGCATATAGAGAACTAGCAAGGGAGAAGGTGCGAGGCAGCATGCTTCCCTCCACACCTTCTCTCTCTGTGCTGGTTAGACCCTCTTCCAGTCAGAGCCTGAAGAAGCAGCTTTGGTTCATTGCTTGCTTTTAGTGCCATGGAGACATCATGGTATTGGGGTTGGGAAGGCTTTTCTCCCCTGGCTGGGACAGGCACAGCCTTTCTCATCACTTCTGTAAGCCTCAGCCTTTACCACACAAGGTGAATGATTAATGTGTTTGGGATGTGCTGCCTGGGGAGCCATTCAAGGCTGGCTGCTCAGGGGAACCTGCTCCCCAAAGCTGCTCTGTGTTTGCAGCCTGCCTCCTAGAACATCCCCCTAAATGTAGGGGCTCAGCTGTACTGGCATTTACACATGTAAACTTAACTGCCTTATCCTGAAATGGAAACTTGAAACCACCCATGTATATATTCCTTTCTTTACTTTTTTTGTTTTTTAAAATAAATAAAATATAAAACCATGAAATGCTAGCTCATGAGCTGTCCTGGGAAGGGAAGAGTAAGCGCATATCCTGTCCTTTGGGTTCCTTGGCCTGCTGCCATTTGCAGCAAGGCACAAGGAGTGGGTGTACAGCACTCGTATCAAGTCACTGAAAGAAGCAGCTCTATTTTAATCACGTTTTTCATACAGAGAACAAATCTTTGATGGGGAACAACCCAGTTATTTAAAAGCAAGTCAAAAATTAACTAATGAATTACAGCAATAACAATGCTTTTTCTACCAAAGTAATGAAATTGTGGCAACTGCAAGAGAGGCATGCTACCCTGCGTACATCTTCAGGCCTGTTAATGTATGGAAGGCACACCTGGATGCTGTTCAGGTTCCTACACTGTGGTGATGAGGTGACTATAGAGCCTGACTGGAACTGTAGGCAGGGTTACTGATGCTTATGAGATTCAGTCAATGTATTGACATTGCTGGTTTCTAATTGAATAGCTATTTTTGTTAAATAAAAATACTCAGAGATGTCCTGTGTGGCCAGTGTTTGTTTTGTATTTTGATACCATGCTAATCCACAGTGCTGCTGCTGCAGTCAACTAATGCAGGTTGTTCTCAGCATCTTTGTTACAACGAGGAGAAAAAAAAAAAAACACTAGGACAAATCATGAAAAAAACCCCAAGTCTTCAAGAAGATGATAGTTGCTGATTAGTTTGTGTAGGTTTATAGAACTCTGTGCAAAGTGTCTTGGGTTGTGCACCGAGGATTCTTAATTGCTAAGCAGTTCAGAAATATTAGTCAGTAGTTCCAGTGCAGACTGGTCTGGGGCAGGGGAGAAAATTACTCACTGGTGCAGGGTAACTCTGATCAGGAAGCATCAGTCTCCCTGAGCGTGACTGTAAGGGAGAGCTGGTGCAGGTTTGCCATGGAGGAGGACCTTTCTATTCACGTCAACCTAATTACAAAATTGAGGCCTTCAGGAAGAAATGCTGTCAACTCCCCATCCTGGCACACCCCATATTTGACTGCCTTGGAAAGCTCTCCCTGTCTTATGCCTCTAGAAGAGATGGCTTGTACCTGATAGTACAGGCTGGCATGGAGGCGAAAGTGCTCTCTGAATATCTGGTGCCAGTTTGGTGGGGGTGGTAATCCAGCAAGCCCTCTGCACAACATCAAAACCAAGAGAAAATAGGTGGTTGGAGGGGAAAGGGAGGTCTAGGAAAAACTGGTGTTCTTACAAGTGTTCCCTTGAGAGCCTAATTGCTGATGCAGGAGGAATAGGACTCTTGGCATGTCAGGCTTGCTCTGAATTTCATTCATCTACCTTCTCTGGGTGAATACCGTCAGCCATGCAGGGATGCCAGCCTGAGCTTCTTGACAGTGCTGGGGTTTAAAATCTCTTCTTGCATAGGGCAGGAAGGTAACTGGTAGCTCATGTGTGTATAGCATTACCTTTTAAGGTGGATTCAGGCATTTTGTGTCTCTGGTGCTGGTGAAAGGTCCTGCGACAAGAAGCCTGAGGCTGCTCTTGCCTGTGAGCAAAGCAGGTCCACGTGAACCATGGCAATCCTCCTTGCTCCTCCCATTGCATCCTGCCACACCGCATACAGCTGAAAGAGCTGAAAAGGGACACCCAGCTACCGTCAAGGAGCTGAATTCCTGCATTAGCGGAACAGCACAAGGTGCAGTTTGATGAAGATGAGATAAATACTACGCACGGCTGGGGTGTCTCCCTGGGATGCTGTGGCTGTTTCTTTGTTCCAGTTGATGCCAGGGGCTGCTGGAGGTGAGTGTTACTGCCAAATCTGTGTATCCTGCACTGAGCTTGCTATGTTGCTGGTAGCATAATTCCTTGGCTTTAGGATCATTGTTAGGGGGAGAGGCCAGGTGCTGGGCTTGTTCTGTCTAAAAAGTGAGGAATAGTAAGGGCTGCCATAGGTTGCTGTTTCAGGAGCAGCACCCACTGCTGTCCCCCTGGGCTAGCACTGGCTGCGACAGCCCACCAAGGCATGGCAGGGTTACACTCAATCATGCTGTGGCTGCGTGTGTGTGTGAAACAACCGACTGCTCTGGCAGTGCTGTTGGGGAAAGGGAAGGGCTCTGTGCTGAAGTGATGACGTTTTTTTTCTCCATCGGTGTGATCACAGGCAAGTACCAGGAAGCAAAGAGGGATTCAGGTTATGGAAGGGGCAGGAAGCTGGGTGCTCTGGACCCTGTTCCCAGTTACTCTTGACAGTGTCAACTGTTTCCAACACACCATACAAAAGGTGTTAAGGTGCCTGTTTAATGTTGCTCTGGATGTGTTATGCAGCCTTCCTCTGTAAAACATACTTGCTTTGCGTATATCAGTGTTCCCTAAACACAGTGTCTGATAAATTAGTGACACGGAAAAGAGCAACCAACATGTCAGGGCCTGTCCTTGGAGACCTGCATTACTGGACCTGTCCTTGGAGATCTGCACTGCTTGGCTGTTGCAGATCTTTGCTTCCGTTGCCTTTTTTCACAATTGTGATCCGTAGCTCCCTCACAGACAAGAACGTCTGAAAACCTAAATTTAATGACATGTGGGTTAATGATTGCATGCATGAATTTAGGTTGACCTTAAGATATCATTAAATTATCATCAGGCATCACAACTTGATCTTCCAGCAATGGGGCCTAATCCTTGTTTTACAGTCACGCTGATTTGTAATTAGTTGAATAAAGAATCTCTCTGAATAAAAGGGGTAGCACTGGCTTGTAAGATGAAGGATAGTGTTACGATAAAAGCAGAGAATAAAGCTTTGATATTGTCCCCAGTTCCTGCCTGTGAAAAATGGAAAATCAGAAGTTTGGCATCTTGCTTTAAAGAGCTGGACAACTAGATGACCCTGGGTGAGGTTGAAGTTTTTCCAGGTACAGCAGGAACCATTGCCAAGCAGGCACCTGAGTGTTAGTTCAGGTAAATATCAGGGAGCCCTTCCAACCAACTGAAAACAGTGTCAAACCCCATTTCTCTTTCTGGTTGTATGGTGTAGGATTAGCAGAGACCCCAAGGTCATAGAGTCCAACCTCCTCCAGTGATGTGTGGCCTATGATGACAGATGTCTTCAGAGACCTCCTGAACCCCACCTTGAACGGGTTTAGCTTTCTGTCCCATGTTACTTGGAGTGAAAGGGTAACTCTACCCACATTATTATGAGTTATCAACGCTGGCTGAATTTATTCACGGATGTTTTTGCCCATACTTTCTTTCATTAACCTTAACACTTGAAGTGCTGGGGCTGTGCTGCCCTTACAGGTGTGTGGTCTTCTGGTACATTGGTAGACTGTCATCCTCCGCTTTGCTGGGCCAGTGTAATCAAAACTGGGCATCATGGCTGTGTTGGAGATGGTGTGATGGGTGCCGTGTCAGTGCTGCCAGCGGGGACTCCCCCCTTCATCCTGGGGGAGGCCATGCTGCTGTGGCCCAGGCCCACGTGCTGGCAGGCGGGCTGAGGAGGGTCAGCCCCTAAAACACGGTGCTGGGAAGCACCATGTGATGCTGCACGAGCCTTGGTCACCCCGGAGGGCTGCTGGCAGTGTGGGCCACTTCCCCTTGCCCTGAGCTGCCCTCGCCAGGCCAAGGGGACTGCAGCGGCGTGTTGTACACCAAGAGGTTTATACTTCAGTCTTGTGTTGGTGCTGCAGGTGGGAGTTGAGGCTGCAACATGAGCTGACATTTGGAAATGGTTTATTTGTTTTTTCTAACGAGTGAGCGTATCTGCTTCCCGTTGAACTACACCTAGCGGGGTCGAGCCAGTGGCTCTCTGTGGTAACTGGTGGCAACGCCAATGACCACGTTTATTGGAAGCCTTTCAGAAGTTATCAATGTGTTTAGCCAGCTGTTCAAATAGCACTTGTTTCTCTGAGGCCGGGCAGCACCGCCCTGCCCTCTGCAAGGCCCTGATGGGCTGCAGCAATGGCAGCCCCTGCCTGGTGCCACCACAGCTAGCGTTTCGCAGAAGGGTCTCAGCCCCAGGGCAGGCCCTCTGTGCACTCCATAGCGGGCTGTGGGGCCTGCTAATCACAGGGGCACAGCATCCACAACCTGTGGGCCTGTGTGGTCCTCCATGGAGGCGGCTGCAACGTGCCACCTACCCCCCATAGCTCTGCTGCCAAGCCTGACCCCTCCAGCTGCTCCCCCAGCCCAGGAGGGTATTCCGTTGGGGTGGGTTTTTTGTGGCTTTTTCTGTAAGGGAATTAATTTAGCACATTTTTTTGGTTCCTCCCCCCTTTTTTTTTTCCACATTTCAAAGTTCTAGGAGCGATGTGTGATTCATGCAGAGAGGTGCCTCTGTGGAGACGCGGCGCTATCTTATTAAAGGAAAGCTCAAATTTTGACACTGCCAGCTTTCAGCCTGATCAGGTTGCTCATTACCAGCCAGAGCATGAATCACACAACACAAAAACTGCCAACGCTCAGGCTGCTCCCAAACAAGTGCATAATTTAGCTGCATCAAAAGGCTTTTAGCTGGGCAGGGAAAGCCACCTGC
>NW_010542917.1:0-12392 GCF_000687285.1 Phaethon lepturus
TTGCCCCGACCCAGGTGCAGGACCCTGCACCCTTCACCCTTCAGTTCAAGTGCTCAGTAGCCAGCCTCAGCTTCAGCTTCCAGGGGAAAAGTCAGAATAGGATGAATTATGTCTAGTAGGAGGAGAAAATGCTTGCAAGACCTTGATGAGGTCTTAAGCAGTTTAAGGAACATGTAGTCTATTTGCAAATGAGGGCACAGATTCAGTAAATAAATGTGTATATATTCACACTATATATTACCTACCTTTAATATTCTGCCTAAATAGATGAAAGTTTAATGCAGACAGGTATCTAGATAGCTGGTTTGCTGGTTTTAAGCCCGGAGGGGAATACTGGCTGCCTCTCTGTTTTCTGTGGAGGGTGGCCTTGGAGGCCAGCCCCTGGGCTGGGGACTCAGCCCTCGCACACGAGCCCGCTGTGAGCGCGGCAAGAGGGAGCAGGAGTGTGCGCGCTGGAAGACGCCAGGCGTGCGTGCGAGCGCGCCGGGGCAGCCTGCGGGCTGGCTCGGGGCACAGGGAGGGATCTGCTAGCCAGGAGCAGGCAGGGCATGCCGTGGGATCCCGGCCATGGATCCGGCTCCTTCGGGGCGTATCAGCGTAGCGGTAACAGGAGACAGATCGAGTAGGCGTCTTTCAGCCTGTGCAGAGACTTGAGGAAGGACTCTACGCAGCTGGTGAGCGCTCAGCGTGTATTTGTTGGCCAGCAAGTACTGATGTGCCCACCACTCACTGGCGAGGCTCTGCTGGCCCTGCGGCCACCAGCCAGGCAGGGAGGTGCCACCCTTCCTTGCGTGGCTGAACCTTTATCTTGCTGAGCTGTCACCATCTGCCTCTCTGCTTCCCACCACCAGCCAGTGTGACAGCCTTCACATCACTAGTTCCCTCTCAAGCCCTGGGACATTACAGGCTCGCTCCTGTCTTTGTTTTCACTTTCCTTTGCTCGTGTGGCTTCAGCTTAGGCCAGGGCTCAGGGACCCGCGGCAGCGCTTCTGCCGGAGCAGCGCGGAGCCGGGCTCGCGGCGGCACCTCACAGAGCTGTCCCGGCGTTATGTCGCCCTTGGCTTTAAAACTCAGTTTCGTTCAGTGATTTACACCAGCATTTTCCAGTGCGAGTGTGTCTCCTGGATGTGCCCTCAGAGTGGTTTTAAAGATTTCAATAGATGTAGTTTTTATGTTGAAGTTGTTGCAGCGATTAATGTAACAGAATTGTGGTTTTAAAAAAGAAATCCTACCTTAATTCCACTTTTAATTAATAAAGTTTCAGCTGCACATGAAAACACACAATTCAAGATGTAAAAAAAATCAAAAATCCCTTTTTGAGAAATAGGTATACCTGAGACAATGGAGGTGGAAAAATTCTTAGAAGAATAATGTTTTTAGAACTTGGCATTACACATATGATTGCCTGCAAAAAAAAAAAAAAAGAAACTTTTGTGGGAAAATTATCTTTTTCCCCTCCTTTTTAAATCATCAGATAATTCAATAAAAGCAGAGCACCTCTCTCTGCTTGTCATGTTCTCAGCTTTAATCTCAGCTATAAAAAGCTAGTCCATTGTTAAGACTTAAAAACCTCTACTGTGAAAGGGAAATCTAATAACCTTTGCTGTATATACGCCAGGTGTTTTTCCCTAACAAGCACTGTTGATAGAGTGATGTTTAATCTTTGATGGTAATATCTAGGATGTATTGAATTGCAATAAAAACACTTTCCAGACACAGTATCTTCCAAGATTATAAAATCTATGGACAAACCATATGATTTTGTACAATGGCATCAAATTCTGGCTAGTAGCGCCAGGGAAATTGGGTAATGTTGTAAGTTTGATCTCTTACGTGGGAAAAATCCAGAGTGTTTAATAGCTTTATTAAGTGGTAAGACTGTGTTCCTGCATACCAGGGCAGCAATAAATTCTTACGTTACTACTGTTATAAAACTCAGTAACAGAAACCTGAAGCTGTGTTGTATGACTCTCCCCTAGGAAGGGTCAGTGATTCACTTCTCTCAGTGCTGCTCAATGATGGTAGGAAGCACCAGGTTTGCACAAAAAATTAAGAAGAATTGTGATCCAAACTCAGTACTACAGAATTGCAATTTAATGTACCACTATTGAAAAATTCATTTGATTATCATGGTCAAAGTGGATTCTCACTGAAAGCAGAATTTAGGAGGCAAAAAATGTTACCAAAATACACTGAGAATTCTGCATGAGCTCAAAATGAAAGGGAAGAGTGGGAGGAAGAAAAGGCTAGAGGCAGAGAGTAATTTGCACCCATTCCCATATGACAGCCCTGATCAGGCGTCTAACTTGTTCATCATTTTAAAAATCCTGTTTCAATCTCGCATCATTTTTAATCCCTATCCTGCAAGATAGGTCATGGCCTTAAATGTCTGTGGTTTAGTCTTATGCCCTGAAAAAAGCAGGAAAATCACCACCCTTCTCAACATGAAACCCCTAAGTAACAGAACCCCAGCAAAAAAAAAAAAGTCTCATGTCTCTTAGGGCCTTTGCCTAGGATATCTTTGCGTTTCTGTAAGACCCAGCTCATTGTTACCACTGACAAGTAAAATCCACGGTTCAAACCAGTCATGGCCACAAGCCGGAACTCAGGGGAAAGTTAAGATAAAGGGTTAATGTGGCTCCATCAGCTTAGCACAAGGCAAAAGTCTATGTCTGTGTTCCAGAGCTTGAAACGTGCCTCATTTCCACCTCTAGGCAAGAGTAAAGTATGTTACAGAATTCAAGGAAAGGTATTGAGCATGTTGTAGCCAGGATAGTTTTAAAATGAACTGGGATTAATCTTGCCTACCAATTAAATGCTAATCATTTAGCCTAAACTAGCACTTAGCTTCCTGCTATAGCCAAGGGAGAAGGACAGACACCTCTAAAGAGTGATTATTCCACCCTCTACAGAATACCCAGGGTGGGATGAATTGCCTTTCATAAATGTCTGGAAGTCTCCACAGAATACAGGAGGAGTCTAGATGATTAGCTAAATTCACAACTTTATTTTGAGTCAGCTTAAACTAGCTGAGATTAATTTCACTGCTGATGATTAAAATGAGGCAATTTTCACTGCTATCTTCAATTGCCCAGACAATTGTCAAATGCATCCACTTCTATGCAATTTCACAAATAGAGGAAAACATGGAAATGGAGTATAATATTTCAGCTAGTTCATTTTTTTCTTCCAAGTAGCATTACTTATGGCTGCTGTGGATAGTCTGAGTCAGTAGCTGTCCCTCCAGATCCTGATTCCTCCTAGAGAGAAAAGCAATCTTATGATGTTGCTGGCTACACCAGAGCATCACCAGCCTTCTGTGGGCTGGACATCACATAACATCCCATCACAATCCCACATATTATCTTTATATTTTGAAAAGATGAAGAAAAAGAACATTTGGGCTAGAAAGACCATTGCCTACCATGAATCACTGACTTTTGTTAAGGAGGAATAATTAAAACCATCATCAGGCCAATCACTCCAGGTGTGGTGACTCTGTAACTCATGCTCCGCAGTTCTGGAGATGCAGAGAGCCAAACAATAGGAGCTTTAGGATGTAATTGCTATTCATTTTCCTATGTCATTTTATAGGACCTTGAGGACCAGTTCAGCCCAATTACAAAGCATGATGGCAGATGTCACATGCTTTTCATTCTCGGTCTCTCAGCAATTTTCCCAGGCTGGAGATAGGGAAATTGGTGGTGTGGCTTTTCTAACTTCCTTATTCTTTTTGAAACTATGGCTGTTTTCAGGGAGCTTGACAAGCTAGCTTTTTTGAAGGTGTTGATAATTTCCATTAACAGCAGACAGCAGTTTTTCCACTGGCTTTCACCAGCCAGGAAGAGTACAAATCTGCTTTGTAGGAGGCAGCTCACATAATCCTAGGGGCTTCTCGAGTTTCATTGTGTTTGATGGGGTTTCATTATGCTGGGGTAGTGAGGTGGTTAATACCTACCAGACCAACCGAAAGTTTTCTGCCCCTGTGAGTTCCTGTCGCATTTAGTTTATTTCTTCTGCAAAGTTAGATGGGAGTTCTCTGCAACAGGCTGGCCTCAGGTTTAATTCAAAGACATTCAGCCTAGCCTTTACTGATCACTGGTCACACTATGCTTAAAAAGAAATTAAAATACAGATAAGAGGTACAGGCAGATAAAGATATAGACACATTCACACAAAGAAAGGCAGTCTTTACATGGATGTGTCATGCATAGCACTTCCTACAGTCCACAATTCCTCATCTTCTACACAGTCTAACCCTAGTCACCACACTGTTTGCCAAAAATCGGGTTTTCTGAAGGGAAAAAATGTTTAGCTAGCCCCTTAACTAAGCAGCCAGCCACTGAATGAGCGTAGAAAGGCATTGCTGCTCCCAGCAAAAGCTGTGGTCACATTCAGTAAAGAAAGCAGAACCAAGGATCTGACATCTCCCTGTTTTGTGGTGGGTGATATAGCAAGGCAATACCAAGAGTGAGTGGCAAGACCTCTGTGGGCATGCTTGGGGTCTTGCAGCCGGTGTGTGAGGTTAAAGAGCTGGAGAGAGGCTGAAGAGTTGGGCTGGGAATCTGTGTTCTCCAGGGCCGTGCAAAGTTGACTGCGAGACAGGCACTGCTGGGAGGGAGGAAAGCTTTCTAGCAGGGTAAGCCCTGTGCCTGCTCTTGTGGGCAGCTTGGACCAGGAGTATTAACCCTGAAACAGAAAAGGACTGCTCTCCGCTCAACTTCCCTGGGAGTCCCACAGAAAATAAATCCAGCCTCAGCATGAATGACCAGATCAATCATTTTTATACTTGCACCTAAAAGCAAACAAAAAACAAATTAAGCTGGTACGTTGCCGGGGAATCAGCACAAATGGCACGACCGCTAAAGAACACACCAGGATTTTGCTATATGCAAATGGTTGCCTTTGTGTGATTTAAGGAGACAATTATCCTTCTAGATAATTTTAACTGACTATCATTTATCTTTATTACTGTATCAGCTGTAATTACAGAGCAAATTATTGACATAATGAGGAATTAAAACTACCCATTTAGCTCCAAATCTTTGTTAAGATTTCCTTCATGTTTTATACCATTTTGCTATTTTGCAAGGACATTCTCAGCAAGTTCGAGACCTTGATTGAAATGACTGTGAAACAACTGTGCATTCTTCCTGTGAGACATGCCACAGGGCACAAGGGAGTAAAAAAACCTGCCTTGTGCTTAGAACCAAGAGACATTTCCCTCTACAGGGTATCCAATCTAAATCTAGCTACTGTCAGCAATGGCTACCCTTCGTGGTTACTCCATGGCTCGTCGCAGCTTCAGTTGGGATTTCAAATAACTATGTTGTAAATTTGTCATCATTTTCCTTTCTAATTCTGAGCTACTTTTTGTCTGACAACATGCCTAAGAGTATATCGTGGACCTTTTTTCAGTACCAGATGAAAGGCAGACAGGACTAATTCTCCTTGTTAGTTCCCAATCTACTCACGGGTCTCTTCCTCCTCAAAATGGGTCCCCATGGCCACCTTTGCCCTCCACACAGATTTTTTTTCTTCATCTTTCTGCTGTCTGTTTTCCCATAATCTCTAACACTAACCTTTTCCATGAAGTTTTGAAGTCTTCCTTTTTTTTCCTTCACCAAGTGGTCATATAGTATTTCTTTTACCATGGTGCTCCTTATGCCAGAACCTCCCCCACATACAACCACTGTCTTGGCATCATGCAAAGAGCTGGGCAGGCATCAGTGTTCAATTTGTTTCTGGATAATCCCTTCCACAGCAGGAAGAGGGGGCTCACAGAGGAGTTTCAACATCATGGTCAAAAAGCTACAGATGTTACATCAGAGCTGGAGAGGATCCAGATAAAAATCAGAAATTTAGCACGTTCCTAGCTTTAAAAGCAGGTTGATACAATGGGAAGAAGGGGAGTAACAAGAAATATAATAGCACTTGCAACATAGGAGAAGAACATAAAAGGAATTGAGCAGGGACCATAACTGAAAACACTGTAAAAAAGGTGGAATTGCAAATAAATAGTAAAAGGGATACAGGGAGGAAAGAAAACCGTGATCTCTGCTTCCCTATCTTTGGTACTGCAGTAAGCATTCAGGACTCCAAGTACCTGTGTTTTTTAGAAAGCCCTTATGTACGCAAGTGCTGGAAAACAGATGCTTTGATGGTTCCTGTGTTCCTTCTGGTAATTGTCAAAGACTGTAGTAACACACCGGCTAGTGAACTTAGCTGAAATATTAAAAGTCCCCTGCTTCAGGCGAGCCATTCATTCCTGACCCAAAAATGGATACTTTCTTAGCTAGTGGAAAAATCCCTGCCAAGTGAGATTGGATTGCTTGGTATTCTTTAAAAATTGCATGAGACCTTCTTTTTCCCCCCTCACTTTTGTATGGGTTATTAATTGGGCTCTCACTGACTAAATAAGAATGGTCTCATGAGAATATTTAATATGCAAAAATATACCTTTTAATATCACTCTCAATTTTAGCAAAAAAAGGTCTGCTGCATTAGTGCATCAATGAAACATATTTTGTCTGAAAACCACAGGCAATTTGCAGATATCTGTTGTTGTCTGATCCTTCATTATAGCTAACACATATTTTTTTTTATCATTGGGCACAGAGACACCAAACAAAGCTTGAGCTCCATTGTCTTAGGCGGTGTACAAGTTCAGGATAAGACATGAGCTAATAAAATGTCTGAAGAAATATGCGTGTGTGTTTGCATTAGTTGTGAGCATATCAGTCTTTCCCTTTGTCTGAGATTTATGCAGGGGTGCTTCCATATGTGCATATGTGTTATAACCACCTTAGTCTGGCAATCCAGCCAGTTTTTAATCCACCTCACCGTTCATTTATCTAGTTCGTGTGTTTTTTGCTGTCCTCTTGGAACTTCCTTATCTGTATGCATACGCTTGGCCCTGATTTGTTGATTAGGAAGTGTCTCTTGTGCACACAGCCCTGCATCTTTTGCTTAGAACCCAGTCTATCATTTCCTCTCTTGACTGTGGGTCATCTCTTCCACTCCTCATTGCTCCTACTTTAAAGGTCTTCTCCTCATGTTGGCCGGTCTGTTGGCAAAAATGTTTTTGCTCTCTTTGGTCATCTGGATCCTATCCCTTCTAGACAGTCCCCATCAAGACAAGATGCACAACTGGGCATTGAGCTGCAGGATCTGTCTACTCCTCCTGAAGCCCTTCTTTCTCATTGACAGAATCGAGGAGAAAATCATGTGCATGTGGACCCCCAAGCCTTTCATCTTGCCATGAGAGCCATGTTGCCATGGCTGACACTTTCCAGATGTCCCCTGGCCTTATTGCTGGTGCCAACGCAGAAGAATAGGGTGGCACTAAGGGGCAGACACCTACAGCTGTTCCTTCAAGCCCCTGGCAAGCAGCAATCTCCCCGCAAAGTAGGTCAGGTTGGCAGACGGAGGCCTCCATGCCCCCAGGTGGGAGTCTCCCACTGCTGCCACCAGCTGCTTCTTCCAGGTGCTGCCGTGGGGCTCAGGCTCAGAGGCTGCGGTGCTGGGCTGGAGAGAGTTCCCAGACCCTTGGCTGCTACCAGGGCACTGAACCCATTTGGTAGGCGCAGACCTGCAGGCAGAGAAGCAGTCACTCCCCTGATGCCTGAAGTCATGAGCTTCCAGCCTTTGCCATTGTGTCTCCATTTCCTAAACTGATAGGCAGAGACCCTGCCGGCCCCTCAGGCTCCTCTTGTAGCCACAGAGAAGCTTGGGTCTCTCTCTTTTTCATCATCGCTGAGGCCACAGAGCCTGCTGACCTCCTCTCCCAGCTCCTTTCTCTGTTGACATAGAGCCTCCCCCCGCACCCATGGGCTGCAGGAGAGGAGCCCCACTGCCCTGTCCCACTGAGGGAGGCACCGGGCACCCCTCCGTGCCCCGCACCTGCACCCTCCTGGGGGAGCTTGATCTGGGTCAAGGCCTCTGCTGTGCTGGGGGAGTTGCTCCAGCGGGTGCTGGAGACGGCGTCTTGTGGCATGTCACCACCATTGCCAAGCACACGTACAGGTTTTCTGTTACCTTCTTACGCAGCCTTCTGCACCGGCTGCTGCACCAAGGGCTGCCCCTCTTGGCTGCCTTTGCTAGCGGCACGTGCTCTTCATAGTTTGCTCAGTCTCCATTCAGGTCATCTGATAAATCCCTCTCTCTAAAAAGTTTTTATAGCACGCCATCACATATTTTATGCAAGCTTACAAGAGAAATGGACTCAAGCTAACCTGTTGAAGTTAGAAGCTCATAGTCTTGTGTTTGCTCTTCTGTCTATACATAATGTATACAGGACAGGTTAATAATGTAGTTATATTGAAGATATTTTTGCATATAAATAAATGATTACATAAACGAAAGCTTATGCATACACATGCACACATGTGTGGCTGTGCATGTGAGAAAGCACCTAAAATAAGACAAGCATTCAGCACAGGACCCAGGGCGATGTGAGAGGTGTTGCCACAATGCCTGAAAGCCCAGAAGTCAAATTTACCAGGCTCATTTAGGGGCTTGAAGAGCTCTAGACCCTGTATGGGGGCACATTAGGCTTTCAGACCAGGGTTGCCGCTGCCAGTCCCGTGGTGCCAAAGACAGAGATGCCTGCCTGGCCCTCCTAGCATCGGCGTCTGTATTTGCATAGGGAGCTACCTCTTGCAGTAGGTGTTCTGAGAAAAGGGGATTTAGTGCCTGGAATAATTTCCTTCGTTTGGACAACCAGAGCAGTGGTTATGTGGCTTCTACAACAAACGGAGGGCTTTGGAATTACAGGTGCCCGCCAGTGCCGGGGGGACAAGCTGACCAGCTTGGCACATCAGGAGAGCACCCTGTGCGCCGGATCCTGGAGAGCAGGGGAGCCCACGCCGCCTTTCCTACTGAAATTGGGCTGGCATGCAGCCAGGAAAGTCGAATTGTGGGACTCGTTTGTAGGTTTTGGATGAAAAAAAGAGAATAAACCAAGAGAATTTACCCACACACACGGGAGTGGAAAATAGGTATTTTTTCAATCGAAATATTTCATGACGGTAAATAACTTCCAGTGCAATGAGAGCTACCATTTTCACAGACAGAGCAGAACAAGATCTTAAAGAGTAAAAAAATGCAACTAGAGATGACTTGTTCTACCAATAAGGGCACTAGGCTTTTGCAAGTGAGACTAGGCTAGAATTTTGCCAGGACCAGTAGTTTCTTGTTTCTTGTTATGTGGTGTAATGGTGTACAAGTAGTCTAAGGATGAAACAGTAAGTGTTATCTATCCAGTCACCAGTGAAATATTCCTGAAAACATTCTAGGAATTTCAGGTTACATTAAAACTCTGTGAACACTGTTTTTATTTTAAGACTTTTCCTGTAAGACACCTTACTGCTTTACTAATACACGAAAAATCTTATATATGTGTTTTCAGAGTTGTTTGTGGGGGGAAAAAACCTAATTAGCAAGTGTACAAAGGAAACAGATGTACAGTCACACCAATGTGCTACAAAAATCTTACCTATGAATTTTGCCTGCAAAAAATATACACAGCAAGTCAAACACAGTATTGGCAATTTTCCATCCTGTTTTCCAAAACAGAATGGTATTAATTGCTGAATAGTATATCCAAGGACTCCTTGTGCTGATTCTCTTTTCTATTTTGGGATTCTTAGATTTCCAGAGATGTCTGTATCCTCTCAGAGAGACTGAAATTGTGTTTCTGATGCAAATTTCTTACAGCACTTCTGCATCGTTAAAAGTCATTGACAGGAAATGGTATCTCTGAGAGATACCGCTGAACTGAAGTTCAAGTCCAGTCCAATTAGTTATTTCCTCGTCTGTGAATGATTGTTCCCTATACACCCCATTTTAAATTGTATAGGTCAACCTAGCTTTCAAATTACCTCAGAGCCTTTAAAAAATCTTAGGCACAGAGCTGAACAGTGCAGTCATAGAAATATATCTCGACAGAAGAAAAAGTTTATTGACCTTTTGAATATTCAGGAATGCAATACAACAATGTGTGACTTAAATTCTGTGAATCTTTAAATATAATTAAACATACATTAAGCCTTCCTATTGGGAGTCTACATCAGAGTTCAAACCAGAACTAACATGTCAATATATTTATTGTCTGCCAGTAACATAATGTATGCTTTTGTCAGGTAAGGGGACCAACAGCTGGGGAATTAGTTGTTAGAATGGGGAAAGATTATTTATTCATGCTGCGATGGGCCTAATCTAAGAGTTTGAACTGTCAAGGAAGGAAATGGTGTTTAAGATTCTCATTTTTATTATTTCAGTGAGTCATTCTGGATTCACACCAGACTCCATCTTTTCATGTTCTAAGCCTGATATGAAGCTCCCATTACAATTGGAACAAAGCCTTTATCATCTCCTATGGTTCATTAAAACTTGCTCTTATTTTTATGGTCTTTCCTTCCACATATCCTTTAGCAATATATCGTCTCAAACTGACGATTTGTTTAGCATATAACCAGGTGGATTTGTGTTTTTAGGCCAGTTGTTGTGGGGAAACAAGGATCTTGAGTGACATTCTGTGGATTTTGTTCAGATTTGGGTCTTATCCTATAACCACCCTTTCTATGCCATGTGCTGATCAAACTTTTTGCAGTCATAAGCTGTGTCAGTGAACCTCAGGGCTCTGTCCTGAGCCTTTCAGATCTTTCATTAAATTTAAAACTCCTTGAAGCATTGATTGTGTCGTATGGCTTTCATTATCATAAACACTCTGATGATATTCAGATTCGTGGTTCACGTTAACCTTTCCTACTGAGGTCAGTAACAGTATCTCTAAGAGTCTAGCAGCTGTCTCCCTGTGGATGTCTCATAATCTTTTGACATTAAACACAGGCATTTGGAGGCTCTGTTAATTGGGTCTGACAGTTTCTATTCTTCTTTTGGTTTGTATTGCGTGGAATCTGCTCAGTACCTTTAGCTGGGAACCTGGGCCTTATTCCTGACAATAATTTGTCATTTATCGCTCTTATTTTTTTTCTTCAACAAAAAACATGTCGTTACTTAACATCCCATGAATTTGCCTGTACTTAATCATTACATCAATAAAACTATCTGTCTGTATGCCTGTGGTTTTGTGTTTAGAGTTTGCCTTTATTCAATAACATATTTTTCACGTCAACATACGCATACTCTTCTGCTCATTGCATCTCTCCTTATACTGGCGGCACCCCTCCTTATACTGGATCTGCCAAGGCCAGTAGGTAGTGTGTGCTTAGTGACAATGTATATTGTCACTCTATGCTATAGTGACAATGAGCCTGGGCACGCTGTCCCCCCTAGCACACAGGGTACTTGTCTTCTGGGCTGGAGCATGTTTGGCCAGCTTGGAGTATAGGCAAAGGAGCCACTTGGAGACAAAAGTTTTTTAATTTAACTAAATTGCCTCTGTGGGCATGAAAGAAGAACATATGGTCTGCTCTCTGCTTCTCAGCAGGGGCTTTTGCTCTCAAGCAGGGTATTAAATAAAACAGTGCAGTCATTCTCTGATGGTCCTTGAAGTGATTAGAGGAATACTGTTGTGTCCGACTGGCAGCTTCTCTCCTGAGTGACAGCAATGGGGCAAGTAAGAAGTTTCTGTTCAAACAGATTAGTAAAGGGAATACGCATCTGGTTTTCCTGTATCAAAGGTTAAAAAAGAAAGTATTAAGTTTTTTTATTTGGTGGCCATTGAGAAGTGACAGAGATGGTTTTAATTTTCTCTTTGTGCTCAGTTTTAAATAGATGCTGGTTGGCCTGCCAGAATTTAAATGTTAAATTGTCCTCATCTGGGCAAAGACCAGCTTGTACTTTTTTTCATTTTAAAACCAGGAGCAACAGAAATGTAGCCTTCAGCCTGTAATGAAAAAAAAATCAGCAAATTACAAAGGCTTTCAAGGCTTCAAGGTCTGGAGATGTGTTCAATATCTGAATATTGAAAGGTACCCAAGGATAATGGTGAACATCAGGTAAACGGTATGTGAATATTTTGGTATTGCATGACTTGGGTGTCCTTTACAGTGGTGACACCCGGGAAATAGGAAGGAAATTTGTCTCATGGTAACAGACACAGTAAGTTCTTTAGAGTCAGTATTGTGCTGCTCTGCACCTAGTCAGCTCTCTGAGAAGAGAGAGCTCAGGTCTCTACTCAGCATTGTCCCTCTCCAAGCAGCTTCCCAACAGGGAATAACAGAAAACATGAAGTCCGGATACGTTCTAAGAGCAACGTGCTTACACAGGCAGAAATGCTAGCCCCGAGCTGAGCAGGTCACAGAGCGGTGTCTGGTGAATTACGTCAGAAATGCAGGACAAAAATCAGTGCTTGAACCATTCTCCAAAAGCTTAGCTTGTGTCAGCTCCGCGTGCCTCGGAGCTGCCACAGCGCACCGCCGGGCTCT
>NW_010542917.1:12552-29380 GCF_000687285.1 Phaethon lepturus
AGAGCGGACACCTCTGCGTGCTCCGCTCTGCCGCCGGGCACCCCCGCCTGAAGCAGGTCATTGCTTTCTCCGATGAACTCGGCGGTAATTGCAGCGCTGGGGTTTTCCCCTTTACATCCATCCACGTTCCTGACAACGGGGGAACGAGGGTCCTCTGCTTGATTTGAAATGGGGATTTGAACCTCGATGTGTCACCAGAGCGCCCCAGCTCCTGTGTTATTCAGAGGCAAATGTCTCCCATTACAACTAGGCATTTGTTATAAGCAGTCATTCCATGAAGCAGCAGGATAAAAGTGTCTTGCCCACCAGGCAGCGATAAGTTTTACTTTCTATGCCTTCCTCCGCTCAGTGAACAGGAAATAATTCTGACGTTTAGAATTAAAAAACACAAACCAAAACAAAACATAAAACCAGCATAAGCAACTACTTTATTGCAGTAAGAAACCTTTCACCTTTTATGCATTTATTCTTACGCAATTGGGAATCAAAAGGAGCTACAACAGTATTTCCTAATCAGCAAAATACTTTGTGGATGAGGATGGAAGAGAAAATTTGGGGAAAAACCATGATGCGTATTTCTCTTCTATTGTAATACAGTCTTATTTAGTTGAAAATAAGTTTGGTTTCTCTACTGCGGGGATGGCAAATGGCACCATGAATCTTCATCTGAAAAAGATTGTTTCAGCATGACCTGCAATGGAATGGAAGTCATTACAAGCTGAAGGAATGGAATCAGACATATTTTTAACAGTATTATGCTGCAGGGAAAATAATTTTTAAAAAGCTCAATACATTCTGGGGGAGCAGGAGAAAGATTTGGGGGAATTGTGTGAGAAGTTTCATTGACAGGTAGTGATACTGGGTTTATTTTCTAATTTCATAGCATTCCTTAAAACATTATTAGCTGCAATCTGGAGAAAAATAAAAGAACAGAGAAAAATTTCCAACACTGACCGAAATTAGTAACCACAGCAAAAACTTTCTCTGAATTTAAATGTCTCTATCTCACGCAGCTAGATCATTTGCAGACATTTTCAATGGCTTGTATAGTTACATTTTTTTCCTACTTTTTGGACAATATTTCCCTTGTGTCCCAGAAATCTTAAAAGAAGTTATGTATGTTCGGCAAGTAGAAAGTTCATATCAAGACATAATAAACACAGACACAGTGAATGAGTCTGTGAATACAGATTTTGAGGCAAAGAAGTACCAATAACTCTTCCCATTTATTTGCCTCTCTTCTGCATATTTCATTGATGAAGGTGTTTACCAGCACCTCAGTGCTGGACACATCCATTAGCTTGAATGCTAGGAGGACTTCCCCTGCTTAGACTCTGTTTACAAATAATTTCTAGGGTAGTTTCCTTTGTCAGAATATTTAAGCCTCTTTCACTGAATATTTTTTGCATTTCTTCCTTTCTAAGGTCATTCCCTGTTGGGAATACTCAATAAGAGGACTAGAAATAAAAGTGTCTCCAAACTCTCCACGGAACAGAGTGGTTTGAAGATGTTTGTTGAGCAAGTTCTTAAAATACAGTTTTAAAATTTCCTAATCCCAGTCCCATTTCTCATTATGGCCAATAAAGCTTTTAAGAAGCTAAGAAAAACACTTGCGTATAAGTAAAAGCATGTAAAAGTATAGACCAAAATATGCTATTCCATTCTTCTGTGAAAGAGCTGTCTCTGTCAAACATGAGCTTATGGATCCTTTACTTTCCATATCAGCTATGTACAGCTACCCTATCCTTTCCAAACAGCTGCTGGTTCTGACAACAATCTGATAGAGAAAATAAAAACATATATTCCTCTTGCCATGGCCGTATGCTAATAAATACGGTTCTTACGGGGTTGTAAGGGGTATGCCAGCACAAGATCCTTGTAACGTACTGATGAAGACAGGATAGTATTCTTCACTGCGTTTTTACTACATGCATTATATGGCAACGCATTGCTGGCAGATTATCACAATAAACTTAGCAAACTGAAAGGAATTCTGGTCGTGTGAATATTGATGCAATCTAAAATGTCATTGCCACCATTTATATTACAACAACTTTTTGCTAAAGAGAACAATGTATGGCCCAGACTGTGGTTCGTATCTCAAACTTTTCACATTTCTTGGCTTCTGATAATATTTTCCTTGGACTTTTTTTTCCTCCAGCAAAGTTTTATAGAGTAATTTTTGCCACTTTGCTAAAGTTAAATTAGAAAAAGAAACCTGAAGTATATGGTCTAAAATGTTACACATATAAAAAATGTCAAGTTAGAAAAATAATAAGCTACCCCTGAAGAGAATTTATTTCTCTAAAAATAGGCACATAAGAACATTTAATTTCAATTTAAACCAGAGGTAGTTAGGGCTAGTTTGGCCGTTCTCATAAGTCTGACAAATCTTACATACGGGAACTATAAATTTGGTAAAGAAATGAAGGGCTAACTGAGACATAATTTGTTTTGTTTGACTTGACCATAAAAATGAGACCTACATTTTCCCCACCTTGACTTTTATAATTTTTTTTTAAAGTTGTTACTCAAAGCTACTTTTCTTTGCTCGTGTAAAATACCTTGTGTTGGATATATTCCTTTAGCATCTTTGGTCTAGGCAGGGGCAGATCTTAAAAGCACCCAGAATTCCAAAATAATATAACGTGCAACTGAAGGGGAAAAAAAAAGAAGCATGTTTTGTGTGTATTCCAGGACCATTCAGAAAATGTTTTTGTCAGAACCACAGATGATTTAGGGCCAATATCAGTAAAGACCTACAGCATATATAAAAGTTGTGTAAGGGGTTGCATCTACATTAGATGCTTGGCTTTCAGGCAGTGAAATGAAAAGTAGAGCAAGGACCTAGAATCAATTCTCAGTGCGTGGCTCAAGCAAGATGCTCCAGAGGAGCTTTCCAGAGAGACCCACGCACCGAGTGAAGAGGTGCTCCAACTTGTCACTCGGAAAGCTGAATATTCTCCTCCAGTCTAACAGAAACGGGGATTTCACTTACACAACGGGTCGTCGTGAAGTGGCTCGCTCTGACGAGGTGTCCATGCAAGCAGCACCCCGGAGGTCACACCCCCGCTGAGCCTTGCGGCGGCGGTGCCGGCACAGCACCCTGCCCTGCAAAGCTCCGAGGGAGGAGCGGGTGTCTTTCCCGCACTGCCTGTGGATTAGACACACTCACATCTGCACAGACCTAGTTTGCTGTGTACAGACACTTATGATGTCCAGGTACCCAACTAGAACAGTTCAACCCTTCTTGAACTCTGCACTGCCTTGTCTGCTGTACGTCTTTTGATGTGTTAGAATATGTTTAATCAATGCTTGCAAACACCAGTCTTGTGCCATGTTCACATGTGCCTTGGAGATGCCACATCATCTTGACATTGCTCAGCCTCCCCTTAAGGACACTCTCTCTCATCCAAAATACAGCAACTATCAAATATTGCTGTATCCTTTCTTTTTTCAGTTATCCTAATTTCTTTTTATAATACCTGCCGTACCTCTGTTTTCCAACTTCTTTTAACCAATGGCTCATCATCAGCAAGCTGTAGGGTTTAAGGGGACCTCTTTGTTTGTTTGTTTTTTCCTGATAATTTCCAGATGTTTCCTACGGAGATTTGTTCTGAGATGCAGGAATTCCATCTGTTTCTTTCTACACATTGGCTCTGCTTTATTTTGCATCTGCAGCACGTTGCGATTCAGGGGGTTTGAATAAGTACCTCTTATTCACTGTACTGCCTATTTATCGTAATTTCTGTATTTGCAGATTGTCTCTTCCACTTGTCTGAGTCAGTTACTGCAAGAAATAATAAATAATTCATAAAAATGTATTAAGCACTTTTCTATACACTTCCGTGTACCTCTAAACTCATATTTGAAACTCCTTGCAACAAGCTATTCCTGACCTTAACAGAGTTCCAAAGATAATGGGTACTTGAAAGGTGACGACTAATAAAGTCACTTAGGGTAGCATTAATATGTAGGTATAACTAACACAAAGACTCTTGGAAAGAATATAAACCTCCGTTTGTTTATTGCAAAATATTACAGACGAGTTAGTACTCAATTTACTGCTAGACAGCCGGTAGGTCTCTGAAAATCAGAAGTACTAGGTCATTAGCAGGACATTTTATTTATCTTCAGCAAATAGCTGTGTTTACAGGCAAGACCTCTGCTTGGCTTTGACACAGCAAATTTTAACAATATCTCAATGCAGAAGAGAAGTTAGGCTCCGACTGCCAGCCAGCAGTTGCAAGATGAGGTAAAAGTGACACCTTGATGAAGTTTATTAATCATAAGAAGACCCAGCTGGGAAGAGTTTCTTAGTAATGGATCACTCTGTATGGAACTGAATATCTGAGAGGACTTTTACCTCAGTGCATTATCCTATTTAGAACAAAAGCTTCCCCACTGACAGCTGACAGCTTTTTAGTTGAAACAGCAGTAGGAAACCCTTACAGACCTTACCAAAATCCAGAGTCAACAGGCATGTTTTTTACCTATCTCTGCGCATCTGTCTTTCAACATAATAATTACTTTTTAATCCTTGCAATTATTATAGAAATATTTATGTTACGCTTTTCTCATGTTAAATATGACCTTAGAATGGCTGGCTAAACCTGAGGAAATTTGTTCTCCGAAGGAGCATTTCTAAACAGGTTATTGGTCCATTCTTGTCATGTCCAGAACCCCCAAAAAGGCTGGGCAGTAACAAGCTCTGAGATGCAGGGTGTCAGTTTGGTTATGCAGGGTAGCAGCCTAGAGAAAGCATTTCTGATGAGTGAAATATGTCTGGTATGCAAGGAGGGTGCCTATATCATGGAATTTTTCCTGAAATAGTAAAAACTAGCTTTTGAAGTTCCCACACAAATCCTAGAGTTATAAAGAATGCAAAACTTACATTTTAAAATTAACTTGGCTGGTGTTTAACCAGTCAATAACTATGATCAGTAAAGGATTAGCAAGTACTGACTGAAATTGCATATTTAAGGATGTGAGGTGGTTGACTGAGGTTAAGAGACAAAGATGGCATTCAAACCTTTAGAATGCTTCTGGGTAATTATCTTTTACCACTTTTAATGCATTTTTTTAACGTGATGCCTTTGTTCTCATCAGCAAGACACCAGTTTTGCTATATTAAGCTTTTACATACAGGCTAATAGATTGCATAATACAAAGTATGAATTGGTAGTAGTGGCTGGAGGAAATCCTGCCTTGTGCTCCAGCACAAGTCTTTGTGCAGCTGTTTTGAACTAAAAAAAAAAAAAAACGAAAACCCCAACCAAACCCCCAAAACTGCCAGAAATTATATTAAACTGATTTGCTCCTCAATAGACTTCACAGTCTAGCCATTCAAGAAACTGTGCAGGTGAACTCAGGAAAAGATAGAAATGGGAATACCTGCAGCCGGTATTGCTGCCAGAGACTTCACATTGTGGAACCACAGTCTTGCATGTTCCTGAGGGCATAACGTCTAGTTGAGGTACCCTGGATCATTATGTTCCTTATTGAAAGCTTTAAGTCTTCTCCTCATACTGTTTTTGGCATTCTCAGTGCTTTAAAAAATAATATTGAGGAACAAATCTCTCAAATTTTGTGTGTTACCAGTTATGCAGTTCATCAAATCAGATTTACTTCTTCATTGACCTAGTATTTCCATAAGTACCAGTGCTCTAATATTGACGTTTTAATGTATCGCTGAACTGCATGGCTGCAGAGTGATGTAAGGAATTTTTCTTTTGTATTTTTTAAAACTTCAGGTTTTTACATTCTCCCCGTTGGATATTAATTTCATGTCCAAAAGGTCATGTAGAAGCTTGTCTCTCTTCTGTACAGTCCATTGGTACTAAATGTATTCTCCTTTATTCCAGGGATTTCCCAAACACATTCTGTTTTGCACACTGCCAATGCAGTAAAGACCAAACATTTGGATTATATATATAAATGTGATTTGTATGGACTATGTTAAAATAACTTGCTCTTACTAGCACACTACTGGTATGGTTATCTAGAATGCAGTCCATTTTCAGTAATTTTTAATTTGCATTTAAAACAGCCTAGTGAGTTGCTATCATCTCTGACTACGGTGTATAATCTCTGTTTTGGACACGGGTAAATAGCTGAGCTATGTACAGAAAAAATCCACGAAAATTATTAAAAAAAGAAACCAGTGTATGTGTTGCTTGTCTGGGAACATAAAGTGTGAAGCCCCAAATATTCACATTTGAGAAGCTTGCTTTCATATTCAGCTTCATCATTATGTCTTGTTTTCTCTCACCCTAATAAGGCATAAAGCCTCCTTTATTCCTTCTAACCCTTTGCTGTGGAGAGATTTCATCAGCGGAAACCCAATACAGCCATTCCTGTCAATTCACAACAGAAATCCTTTTCTTCTTTCCTTCCTTCCTTCCCTCTGTTTGTTGTTTTTTTTTCATGTAAACTGTTTAGAAAGGCTACTGAGATTAGACTGCTCCTTCTATCAGTAGGCATTGCTTTCCCAGGGTGACAGGCTAATTTCCTCCTTTGCTCCTCGTAGCCTTGCACCCTGCTCGCACCGCCGTGGGAACCGGAGGGATCACCCTCAGCATCCTGAAAGGACTACCGAGGTCTCCCTCCGAATGCACTGGCGAGTGACAAAGGGAGGGGTGTGAGCCGCGGGGGGTATGGAGGTGGGGCTTTGCTGCTGCGAGGGTTGGAAATCAAACCTTCAGGGACACAAATGTAGTGTTTGGGGGCTCTAACACAGTTACAGACGTTTTGCAAAATGCAAAGAAGTATATAATGGCAACGTTCTCAAAAGTATGAGTTTAAAACCAGTTTAGACGGTATCTTTATGAGAGGAACGAAATCCCCCTTTCTGGAGGAAACGCTGAAGTAGCAGCCAGCAGCCTGGCAAACTGGCACACCGTGGCTCTTCCTCCCGGCGCCGCACAATTCAGTTTGGTTCCTGTTTCCACGTCAGAACGTCAAACTCTTGAGTTTTCAGAACTGAGACAATACAAGAACACCTAATAGAGGAGAGGGGACTGCTGCTGGCTTTGCCCACCTCAGGCTGTTAGATGCCGGACGTTATCAAGTCCTTGCTCTGCTGTGAAACATGCTACAGAGAGGGATGTTGTAATGAAGCTGAGAGGCCTCTCACCAGCTCCTCCTCGGGGGCAGAAGTTCTGTCCCCGTGACTCCTCCCCTGGAGGACGGTCACAGAGGGGGCTTGCCCTGTCCTTCGGGCACACGGTAAAGCCTGCAAGGGCACTTTCTCTCATTACTGGGTGATCACTGTGGGAAAGTAAATGATAACGAAGCTTTGATTTCAGTTGCTGTCCTTTGTCATATTTAAATGGGTCAAAAGGATATTTACGGTATGAAGTTTTAGCCAAATCCGCTCTGAATCAAAATTAAGTATTCTCCTTTTCTTAAAAGCTAAAGCTAAGATGCCTATTTTCAGCCAGATCCTACTGCTAACTGCCTTTACATTTTATTCCCTCAAGCTCATATTTTAGTAAACCACAATCTTATTCCCACATTGACTATGCCCTTGGCGCATTTCAATTTCACAGTAAACTGTAGCGCTGCTCTTATTAAACACCACTGAAAGACCTTACCCTGTGCACTGATGTCATACCCCTTTCTGATAAACAGCATTAAAAATATATATATCTGATATCAACCATGTGTGCTTGTTACCTAATATGACCATGGCATGCTTAGAAATCACTTGAAAAAATGGTGTTTTGAGAACATCTTTAGTCAAACAGTGTGAGATCTTCCTGACAGAAAAATACTTCACAACTGAGGCTGAGTCTGGACTAGTGCTAAAATCAGGTGACATTCAGTATTTTTACGGTAAAATCCATAGAAATCTGATCTGGAGTATAGAGGAAAATTAATTAGCACAGCAATTTAAATGAATTTAGGACAGCAATACATGCTGATTTCTTTTATTTGCTTTCTGGCACCTAGAAACTGCATATTTTAGATAAGTAAAGACACATCACTCAGTCTAAACTGTCCAGCGGCTCAAATACCAAAGAGGTAGAATAAATTTTTCTAAAATCTATGTCTTAGGGAGAGTGGTGGAGGTGGTATTTTCTGCAGCAAGCAGCTTTTTCTTTTTTTTTTTTTTTTGTTTCTGTAAAAAAACATGAAACAAAGACGACCCTTTCAGTTTTCTGCTATGGCTCTTACTTCCGAGGAAGGCATGTCATCAAAGTATGGTCCAGAAGCAGTCACAGGATTAGCTTGGGTGCCTGTGTTTAAAAAAGCCAAAAACCAAATACAACACCCTCCCTCCAATTGTCAGAAGGTGGCAAAACAGTTCCTGTCTTGAAATTGGTTTAACAGGTAGAACCATCCTTGCTTTAAAAATAGATTATTATAGCTTGGCAACAGCAATAACCAGAGGTAGGATTCTGCCGCCGGACCTCTGGGTGGCTTCTGGAGTGAGACCTGCTCATACAGGAGAGTCTGCATCTCCCTGCAGAGATTTTCTGAAGAGGACGGTAAGAGACTTCAGAGGAACACAACTGGCCAATTTAATCTGTAGGTAGCCTGTGTAAGAATATAAAGGCAAAAGGTTTCGATGCCAAAATATGGTTCTGTTACAATTGCCCAGAAATTCAAGGCAGTCCCGAAACAAGAACACCACATATTTCACTTAAAACAGGTGGGCATATTACTGGCTTGGCATATTACTACACAGAACTCCTTTAAAGTTCAGTGAGTTGAAGCCTCCTTAGACCTACATTTGTTCTCATTCAACTGTAAAGATCTTCCTTCAAACTCAGTAGATCTTATCCAAACCAAAGGGAAGAGGTTGATGTGCTGAAATAATAATAACACACAATGTAGATGGCATTTTTCTCATCTCCCCTTTTTTTGTTTTCCTGTAAGATTTTCATATAGGTTCCCCCTCTAATCAACACAGATTGGGTGACGTTTTTCTGCGGAAAGGTTCATTGCAGGCTGACATAAACATCTAAGGCAAGTGACCCTGGAAGCATCTCTCTCTGCCAACTAAGACAGATGAAAAGCTGGACAGTGGATGAAAAGCTGGACATGAGCCGGCAATGTGCGCTCGCAGCCCAGAAGGCCAACTGTATCCTGGGCTGCATCCAAAGCAGCGTGGCCAGCAGGTCGAGGGAGGGGATTCTGCCCCTCTGGTCCTTTCTGGTAAGACCCCACCTGGAGTCCTGCGTCCAGCTCTGGAGCCCTCAGCACAGGAAAGACATGGACCTGTTGGAGAGGGCCCAGAGAAGGTCACCAAAATGATCCAAGGGATAGAACAGCTCTCCTGTGAGGCCAGGTTGAGAGAGTTGGGGTTGTTCAGCCTGGAGTAGAGAAGACTCTGGGGACACCTTATTGCAGCCTTCCAGTACTTCAAGGGGGCTTACAAGAAAGATGGGGACAGACTTTTTAGCAGGGTCTGTAGCTATAGGACAAGGGGTAACGGTTTTAAACTAAAAGAAGGTAGATTTAGCCTAGATAGAGGGAAGATATTTTTGACAATGAGGGTGGTGAACCACCGGCCCAGGTTGCCCAGAGAGGTGGTAGATGCCCCATCCCTGGAAACATTCCAGGTCAGGAGGGACGGGGCTCTGAGCAACCTGATCTAGTTGCAGATGTCCCTGCTCACTGCAGGGGGCTTGGACTAAATGACCTTTAAAGGTCCCTTCCAGCCCAAGGATTTTATGATTCTATGGAGGGAGTTGAGATAACCAGCTTAAACACAGGACTCAGCCAAAAACTCAGTTCCAGATTCAGACTCTTGCGTTCCTGGTACAATTAATGAAAATTGACGGCTCCATTCAGGTGCCCCAACTTGGCACCTAGTGCCTTTTAAGATGCCATAGGTAAGATACTTTGCCTACTGGCTGCCTGCCCATCATAACATGGGTCCCCCGTAAGGCCTGACCCATATTTGCTGTACCTGAGTAGTTTTTTCTGACATCTTGAGTCCTCTGAAATGGCCTATTTTGAGGCCACCCTTATTTAGGCAACCAAATTGAGCCTCTAGTAATGACAGTAAAAAAATAGGTGAGATCCAGCTACCTAAACTTTGGCATGAGATGCTCTAGGGCAGCCAAGGCTTCCACCACACGGGGCTGGCAGATCCTACCTATAACTTTCTGCCGCAGCAGCTGCGTCCATGTAGAAAAATTGAAAATGTCTAAACAGAGAAGACATCCACCATCCCAAAAGACCGGTTCAGGCCACTGAACTTTCCCTCTCCCTGGGTCTAAAGAGCTATTGAGCTGATGAAAAGCAATTCTAGATACTGGGTTCAACTCACTGGAACACCCTACTTGCATTCAGAGGGTAGGGTAGACACCTAAATACAGGTGTTTGAATATTGGACTTGATCTGTAAATTAATTAATTTTAAACGGGATGAAGCCCACTGCAGTTGCTTTATGCAGACGAAGTTATATATAAACCTTTGCTGATCTGGCAGTGATAGCCATGATTGGAATTTGCAAAGTATACATGTTTCTACTGTCAATTATAAAAAGAGTACCTCACAAAATATGCACATTATTTAATGCCATTTTACTCTCTAGCACTGTGATAGTTATGGTTAGTCAGCATTTCCCTTTACCTTTTATGAATCTGACTCTTCTCAGTGAGTTTTACAGCATTAGAGTAATTTCTTTTCAAATTAAATTACAACCCTGCTTTGCTTGTCATCGGCCTAAATACATTTTTAACCAAACACTGTAAATCAGGGAAAACATTTTAACCTCAGGGAGGTTAGTTCTTCTAGACACGTTTTTGACATGTTATATATAAAAATTTGGGCTAGAAACAGAAATTTGGGATCACAATTTTAGTTCTTCCTGAAGACTGGATTAGGCTGAACGATGATTTTAGAAGTTGTGATCAGGACTGAGCCAGAAATTTCTTTTTCCACTTAGGTTTATACTCTTTAGGGGGATAGATTCTTTTATTCAAAAACCAAAGGTATTAGCTTGCAAGTCTAAAAATTCAAACTATTATCATTTATTAGAAACAGTTCTGGGAACTTGAGACCCTTTTTTCATTTTATTGACTGATTTGTGGTTCCACTTTTACCTCCTTACTTGATGGTGCCTTGGATGTAGATACACATGCCTGTGTGGTACATATTAAATGTTGGTTACCAGGTTAGCAGAGATATGAAAAGAAGAAGATTATTATAGATGATGGAGTGGGAAAACAAGAAAATTAAATTATGTGAACTGCTTGTAGGTACACGGAAAAGGTCTGGGATATAAGTACCAGTCACATACCTCAGCCATAATAATGACTTTGCTTCTAGGGTTATAGAAACAAGCATCTCAGACCTTCTGCTCTTGGATGAATTGGATTAGGATCCTGACTATCTTCCCTCATTAGGGTGTACAGCAGACGTGACACGTTAACCTAATTGTTGGCAGCAGAAGCACAGAAAGATGCCATGGGGAAATCTGTTGTCTTTTTTCATCCTCATATGCTAGAGAAAAAGGTAATGTTTTGACTGGACCAGAATGATTACCTCTGGAAATTGCACCCTGAAAACCACTTTTTTTTCTTTCCTTTTTTAATTCTTAGTGTGTGGCTTAGGGCAAGCAACCAGCTTGGTCCACCTTTACATGTGGCTAATAAAATAAAACTGGCACTGAGCAAGAAAGGACTCAATACTCACAGCTATATAATACTGTGTCTTTGCTTAGACAGCCAACAAGCAATCCCAAGGGGTCCTGAGACATTTTCTGTTTCTGCAGTTGGTTCAACTGCGGATGGGAAGAAAAGTCTCGGTGCTTCCCGGAGTCCTAAAGGAAGCCCGTTAGGAGAATCGCTGACCTTGTTGGGAAGGGTGTGACTGCAAGTGCTGGGAAGCGTGAGTGGTTTCCAGCGGCCGGGGTCACGGCTCCCCACTGCCAGATGCTCTCTCTTCGCCCGGCCTCTTCCGAGCCCGGCTCCTCCCGGCATTCCCCTCAGCTCTCTTCTGCATCCCGCTCGCTGCCGGGAGCTGCCGGCAGCTTGCATTTGAGAGGCACCAGGCTGCTACAGAACACATAACTCATTGTGAACTGAATTTTCTTTGTCCTGAAAGAATGACGCTTCCAGCAGCAAAAATACACTTCCAGTCTGCGCGGGTCGTCATATTCTCTGAGCGGGATAGATGGTGGCTGGCCCGTTTGCTTGGGCATCGCTTTGCTTCACCACTGGGCGGAAGGGACAGAAACTTCGCAGAAGAACCATGCTGCCTGCTGAGTAGCTCAGTAGTTTTGCAGCTGAACCTAACCTCCTCCCCAGTACATGTATTTATTGTCTGTGTTAGGCAACTGTATCACCTCTCACTGAAGATCTTAAACGGTTTGTAAATAAGAGTCTAGTTATATCAGCTTAATGCATGTGAGACTGAGACACGTATTTTTTCAATTACTGTACGCCACATTCTTGTGTGTGTCATTTTTGTCTTCTAGAAAGCTGTTTTCATAATATGGTGGAAAAACTATCTGAGCAGAATCACCGCAGCATTGTAGAAATTGCACTCTGCAGCTGGTGAATCTACTCAGAATAACACCTTTTCCATCAAATATGAAATTCCCCTGAAAAGTCTGTATCAAGCATTACCTCTTATATTCTAGGCTACCTTAAAATAGCTATAATTTTCCTTCTGACTCCTAGGGAATTTTCATAAGCACTAGAAAACTCTTGGCTGAAACCTATTTTCCTTATTCCAAGATTTAGTCTGGGTCTTACTGAAATTACCAGGAATGTTTGCATGAGTAAGGCAGGAAACATTTTATGCTATCCCCACAAACTATGCGATAGGGAAATTTGTCAGCCAGGCTTTCCAGGAACGATTGCATTGATTTATCTTCAGCGCGGTATGTCTCAACAAGGTTTCTTCAAACACTTCATTCTTAAAGCTATTTCCCTTTAAGATACTCCTGGCATCTGCAGCTTTTATAGCTTGAAGCGCTAGAAGGTTGCTCCTCAGATGGTCGTTACTTCACAAACAGTCGTGTTTTTGACAGTCATGGGCTATGCACTGCAAAAGCCCAAATCCCTGCGTCAGAGACTGGAATTATTCTTTTAGAGAATAATTCTTCTGACTTTCTCCAATGCGTTCTTGGTTTATTTTGCTTAGTTTCTTGTTATACTTTCTGGGGCAAAAGAGGGGCTCTTTATCGCTTCCCGTGAGTTCCCTCTGTGTCATGCTTGTGCGTTCTCTCCTGTGCCTGTCCTCCCAAAAACTTCTCTGCCGTGGCAGCTGGCTACGTTACAAGCGGAGGATAAAGAATAACAATATCCCCTGGGCCCCTCGACTCCAGGGTGTAACCGGCACAGCAGCGACAGCCACAGCCTGTCCAGGAGAGCTGCAGCGGGACAGATAAGAAAAGCATCTGGGCTCTGGGGAGAACTTCCATGGGGGCAGGGGCCTCCGCAAAAGTGGAGATCCAAGCACCAAGAGGGAAGGGCCTGGGGTATGTCCCATGCAGACTGACCAGAAAACAAGGAGATGATACCCTAATTCCACAACAAGTTCAACCTTTTCTTCCATTACAGACCCTGTAGTTCCCGTTTCAATATGGAGCCTCCTCCAGTAAGACCACAGTGGCATTCACCCTGAGCTGTGAAGGGAAAACTTTTGAAAGCTCAGGCTTGGCAGTTCTGTCTGGAAAAGCTTTGCTGCTGCCATAATTGCCTGGGAGAATGACGGAGAAAATGTAGGCTGCTAAAAATTAAAAGGATGAATAATGTAAACAAGCTGATTCTGTAACCTCTTCCACTTCATGGCTCTAGGGTGGCTTATGTCCCGTTAAAATGAATGGATTCTGAAAGCTGGAAGGAGGAAATTAGAGTTGGTTAACAGAAAAAAAACCAAGCAGTGTGCAGTAAAAGAAGGCACAAATAGCTAAAGAGAAACTGCTATTTTATTTTATCTGTCTGGTCTACCCTTGTGGTGGTCTGCCTCATTATTTCATGGGGTAGAATATGACAAGTGCCTACACACAAGGCTTTACAGAATGCAGGTAATTTTTTCTACCTAGTTATCCTATCCTTTTTAAAGCAGGTTTGAAGGATAACATGCCCAGAGCACTTTCCAGGGTAATTGTGTCCATCCAAATATAAAATAACTTAAGATACAATAAGACAAAAAATCCTGTTCTTACCAATTTCAAAATTCCTGAGATGCAAAGTGGCTTCAAATTAAGAAAAGTATGAAAGGTAAAACCTCTTGCCAGCCATTCCCTTATAGCAAAGACTTATTTTCTCGAAGACAAGTGGGTATGACTCCATATAATAAGGTAGAAGAGAGACAGTAAATATAAACTATTAAACATGCCACAGGTTGTCATTTTTACATGTGTGAACTTTGTGTGTTACGTTTCGTGTCTCTGTCCTTTCTCAAAAGTTTTGTCAGGTTGAGAATCTTTACCTTCTCTGGGGTGTCCCACAGTACCTACGTGATGGCAATCCCATGACGCATGTGCCTACTTTGTCTGCAGCTAGACACACGGGTGCAGCTGCAGAGCTGTCTTGGGCATTACCAATAACATGCTTGATAAGCCCTGTGGAGGACAATATAATAAAAACACATGGTCACAGGTTCCCTTGGGATACTTGAGGGTCGGAGGCACTCTCCACTGCAAGAGGACACATGAGCCAGTAAGGGTGCAGATGGGCAGCCGGCCCTCAGGTAAGAGGTGCGGGTGATGGGATGCCATACTCTGAGCATGCCAAAATGGGGTATGTGTACCCGTGGCAGTGGAATAAGACAGAGGAAACTTGCCTTTTCTTCAGGAAAGTGTGGGGAAAATCATCACTGAAAGAAATCTGTGCAAGTCTTGAGCTGGTAATGCCATTAGCAGAGGAAGAGGTCAGGCAGAGTAGAAATGTACCTACAGGTTTACACCTACCTAGTGAACGCACTTCTAGAGAGACACACCGGTGTTGGAGAAGTTCACACTGTGCTGTGAAAAGGATGATGAAGCTGGAGGTCTTAGGTCAGAGTAACACTATGTAAAGAACCAAAACATCTCATGAGATGATCGGTCCTGTTTCTTGTCTCTCATATCATGAATACAGCTAGTGTCCCACACAAGGAATTCTGGCCAGGCAGGAGAGCAACTGCGAGGGATTGAAATACTGCAGTACGAATCAGAGCAGTAGAGGGACTTCAATGAGTTCAATCCCCCTGTCATTTCTGGCAGTCACATCATGTAACCCCACAGGTTCATAATTGATCAAGCTCTATTTTACAGCTAATTAGATTTTTTTTTTTTTTGCCTTAATGCCTCCAAGTAGAAAGCTGTTCCAGATCTTCACTGTAATAATGTCTAGAAGTCTTCTAATTATCAGCACAAGCTTCTTTATGGCCACATTATATTAGTTCCTTAACCCAAATAACACTTCCTCCACCATGGGATTTCCTTTGTTAATATATTTATAAAGACCAACCATAGCCCTTTTCAGACATTAATGGGAACCTAAACAAACCAAGTTGGTTGCTTTCTTATTATTTACACGTGCTGTCCTTAACAAGTGGGAGTCAGGGAGGGAGAGATGGGAATCTGGGACCACAATCTCCATTAAACTTGTTATGAGTCAGAGGGTTAAACCTCTGCTCATCACTCAGAAAAGAAGCACCTCTGGGATCCTCCTTTTCTAAACTTGTAGAAAAGTTAAATGGTTCAGACAAAACTCTGATATCCAATTGACTGAATTGCACTAGATGCCTAAATATTGCCTTTGATATAAATTAAAATTGAGCCAGGCAATATTACCATCATTATAAACTCACAAGAATTTCATACCTGTACTGTACTTTCTCACATTGACTTTTTTTCTCATTCCGGTTTGTTTGATCTTCAGTTACTTGTAATAAGAGAGGGAAGGAAAACCTGAACTGGTTCTCCTATTCAGTCTTTGAAGTGTTTGTATAATTTCAAAACATAAGAGACAATATCATATTGTTAATGTGTGTTTTTATAGATTCTTTGAAAATTAACCTAGAGTGGCACTGTTTAGACATTATTTACACAGAGACAACCTCTGATATAACAAAACACAGTGAAGGGAAGCTGAAATGAAGTAAAATAGTATTAGAAATATAGTACAAGATTGCAATAGCCAGAATAGGTGAACTTTGGAACAGGTTATTTAGAATAATGGGAGTTTCTACAGCAGCAGCAATTTTAAAATCAGGACTGCGTGCTTTTCTAAAATGCATGCATTTTCTTAGAGAAGAAATTAACTCAGTGAAGTATTTAGGTTACACTAGGTGTTCATAGCAATCCCGTCTGTCAATAACAACAATTTGTTTATAGTATTGGATGTTTTGCAGGATGATTCAAACCGCTTTAGGCTAGAGCTGTAAAAAATGAGGTAACTCCTATGCAGTGAGGTGAAGCTGGTAGCTTCCTACTCTAAAAAGCCGTTGGAGTGGCAGCAAAAAAAGCTTATACACAAATATGAAATAGTTATGTTTCCTTTTAATGACTGTCTCCTGTTAAGGTTAGCAGTTTCTCTGGAATAATGAATACAATAGGTAAGGTATTCACTGTTACGGGTGGCTGGGGGGACCAATACGACTTGCAAGGCCAGCTCCTGCTTGTGCTTAAAGGAGCGATTCCTGGAATTGAAAATCCTTGTGAAACCTCTTCCTAAGTGTCAAGGATGCTGGGAAAAGCTGACTGGAAGCTTTCTACTACACAAATTTCGAACAAAATGCCAATAATGTGACAGGCTTATACTGACTACTAACACACCCCAGTACCCCAGACCCACCCTTCCATGTTCAGCATGAACAAAGTATTGCCGTGTTGTAAACAACAATATTATATGTGTATATATATACACATATA